>NC_069716.1:7153267-7453267 GCF_027358585.1 Pangasianodon hypophthalmus
CGGGTGCAAAAGAATTGTTTTACAGAGTGTTATTCTATGTAGTCATAAGCTTATCCAGCACATCTAATGGAGATTATAAACACCCATACAGCCATTTGCTATGCCTATATAGCTCATATCTCTGACTATACTGTTTATCTCAGCTCAGACGACTTAATAGTGATTTCATAACCCATGTAAATCACACAGCCTTGCTTTAAAATTCAATATTACATCCAGATCGAGGAGTTCAGTGATGAGTTATAGTACAGATTATTATTTTCCTGCTTAATTTGCATCAGATGTAGCTAAGTTTAAGTTTAGACATGCAAAAGAAAAGTACAAAAGGAAAAAAAAAACACATTAGCCTATATTACTGACACAAGTTACCAGCCCATGTCTTAGTAGCAGCGTGAATGAGCAACTGTTTCATTACTCCATGTTGAACGAATTTCAATCTGTTCAGCACTGTGAGCCATTATTATCCTTAATTACATATCTCACTTGGCTGTACTGGCATCATTACGGGCACAGGGAGTCGGTTTACCAAAGCTTTTGGCGACTATCACTAAGCTGTGTCCTGACAGTGTTCCCAGAATGTTCCCTAGTAACAACCATACAAGAGGCGCGACATTATTTATTTATACTTTTGTTCTTTGTTGGATGTCTTAACTGTAACTAAAGGACATTTGGAAAAAAAGCTGCCAGTTGTTCACTACGTCTCTTTAACTACTCCCAAGTGCTATGGAAGTGGTTGTTTTAATGAATTCTTGTACTATAACTGTCGATGTCTAGTCTACTATTATATTCCATTAACATATTGATGGAAAAGCACTGCTTAAATTTGCCTCAAGGAGTGTTAGCCAAAAAAAAGTAGAGTAATTTAAGCAGCTGTGGTGTATAAACAAGTTTGATCCAGTCCTACATATTCATTATTTTTATTTTTTTTTTTTTTTAGAATTTCATCTTTCAGCTTGGAAAGAATCTGGCTGACGTTAAAGAAACAACAAATTTAGCATTTTCAATAAATGTATACAGGAGTGTAGCATGAAATGAATGATGCTCTTTACGTCAGTTTTAAAACAGTTAAAACTTCATTGTTGTTTTAATATTTGATTTTTTTTTTAATGAAATGACAATTCAGAGAGTTTTCATGGAAAGGAAAAATGTACATTTGCATAAATATTTGTTATATAAAAGCATGTCAATTTAATTAATTATTATAAAAATGCTTTTAAATAAATGAGAGGTGTTACTTTGTTCTCATTAATTGTCATAACAATCTTCAAGAAATAGGCCGTTAGTTAAACACAGTCAAAAACAACAGTATGATGGTGCATGAGGTAATTTCCACATCAAAGGACAAGTTACCTCCAATGAGGTAAATATTTCAGTTTATACCACAGTGCTGTTGAATTCTCAATTTTTATTGGTTAGATGGCATTGATTGACTGTCTATTACAGCAGCTCTAACACTAGTGCTGGCTGTAATTCAAATCATAAGTTTATATTAATGTCCTAGTTTTAATATGTCGCCATTTCCATAATGACGTATTTACAGGGACATGTATGGCGAACACTCAACATAAACAGATTAAAAAGCACTTTCTCTGTAACATGGACATCTGTATTTTTTTTTTTTGTCTTATTTACTTAACTCAAGAGAGAAAAGCAATGGTGAGGGAACAACTATTTTTAGCTGAACAGTTACTAACTTGTCTCATGATTATTCCAGAACATTAAATGTAACTATAAATGGTTAAAAAGTATGACATCTGTGTTAAAAAAAATGCAATTACTGGCAAATGGCTGTGGTGTAAAAGGAATAAAACTCTACAGAATGTGCTTTTATGGGAAAATACCCCTTGGGGTGGGTTTTAGAGGCATCAGGTCACATCACATCACCATGTTGTTGATTATTTTCCTATGATATCATACCCTGTCATATTGTATTCTTTACTTTGTTATAAGTAAAAAATTGTTATACGTTATAGTTACAACCCCTTACACAGATATCTTTTGATATGTGTATGACAAAAAACAGTGATAAACAATCCTGTTAGAAATTCCATCCCTAAACCATATGAGAACTTGCAAATGTAAAAAGCATGTTTTTATTCCATTTATGTGCGTTTAGAATTCACTGAAGACTCTAAACTATAACACAGTATTTTCCTCAACCTTCTAACTTCTGCCTGCCCTGTGTTCCAACACTTTTTTTTTTTTAACACATCCTTGTTGACTTACCCTCGATGGAATCACGGTCACCATGTTAATGGAGTTTGTTCAAGTGGAGTTTGTTCAAGTGAAGTGTTCAAGTGAAGTTTTGTAGATGTCCTGAGGGATCATGTCAAAGTGATTATAGACTACAGGAACAAAACAGTCCCACAAAGCATTGCAATTTAGTGCAAAAAAAAATATATATATATAGAAGTTATTTATGACTGTAAACAAAAAGATAAAATCCTTAATACTTTCTTTTGGTGACTTTTTATGAATACAGAATTAATAATGCATTATAGATGTATTTAACACGGTATATAGCACACAATTTATATAAAGTCTGTAGTTATATGTAATCACATCATAAAATATGAGTATATAGCTTCATAAACTCTGATTTCTTAATGTATAATATCTGTTCATATAACAACGGCTCTGGCATTATAAATTCCTGAGCCAATAATATTCCAGAAGCTGCTGTTATAAGAAAATAATCAATAGCTGGGTTTTGTGAAGGTGTTACCACTCCATAGTGGATTATTTTCCTATACCATGTTTTTTTGTTATGACATCTCGAAGTGTTTATTCCTCTTATATATGCCTACTAATGAGAACACATTAGAACAAGCATATTAATATAAACCTGTGATTTGCCTTGCGGCCAGAACTAGTGTCAGAGCTTCCGTTAAACAAGATTAAACAACACCCTAGTGAAGAAAAAAAATGCTAAGTATACTTGCAGCCAGACTAATTGTCAGTATACTTTAAGTGTGTTAATGATTAGTTAACTTGAAGTGTGCTATTTTGGAACAACTAATTTTGTGCTAAGTATATTTTAGTTGTAATTAAATTGTAGTAAAGCATAACTTTAAGTGTATTTAGTGTACTTTTATGTGCTAAATTGGAACAACTTCAAGTACACTTAGTACACTTTAAGTATATGCCTGTGTAAGATAATTGCATGCTTGATTAGTGATATTAAAGTGTACTTTTTTGTATTACAAGTACATTACAAATTAATTAAGAGTGTCTTCAAAACACACAAGCAATATACCATAAATATATTATTTCTGAGTAAAAATATACTAATTTTCTTCCCCCAATGCTGAATGCACTTCTTGTTAGGGTCATTACAATAAATAACATGTAACTTCAATAACAGACATCTGTATTTCAACCCAGTGGCATGACAACACCGGCCCTCGCGGTCAAACACAGACCGGCCCCCAGGAATCCTCCCGCTGCTCCCGATTAGCCAACCCGGGCCTGCTACCACCCGTCACTTACCGTGCTCCTCATCACTGTTGCCGTTGGAAGTAAAACTTTTTGTCGGGTTGTTCACCGAGTTTCTGCCTCTTCTTTTCCCTGAAATCTCCGTCGTACCCTTTTCCAACACCGCGGGCATCTCGAGGCACAGCACCGAACTTTAGCAACGTCTCTCTCCCCCCCTCTCTCTCTCTCACTCACTTGACTAGCTAGCTAGCTAACAGGCTAAGCTAACTGGAGACTGAGATGATGGCTAATTCGCGTCCTCGCTGTCAAAAACAAGAAGTGTGAATAGCAACTTTAAAAAATGCACAAAATCCCCTCAGACAAGAGCAAAAACAGTTAAACATCAACTACCAAGTGTGTAAACTGCAACGCTGCCTTTATAAATAGCTAGCTCTATGAAGTTAGCAATACCAAGCCAACTAAGTTCCCCGAACAATATTAAGTCTATCGGATTAGCTAGTAGGCTAACGGTTAGCACTCTGTAAGCTTCAGCCACAGCACTGATAGCGAGCTAAGCATAATAGCATCGGCTAATGCTAATTTAATTGCTCATTTCGCCCAAAATTCATCTGAAACATTTCAAAAACACATTCGATAAAAGGTTACTTTCCTGTAGAGCACATTTTCTTGTGTTTGTATGATGTGCTGTTGGTATAAAATTAGTCATGGATTGATGTTTATACGTTGGACCTCTCTGTGACATTGTATAAATTTATTAAAATACTTAAATCGCAATTACAAGAGTAGCCTTTTGTGCAGTGCATACCCTTTATTTATAAATGTTTTAAATGGGCTTTCAACACATTTATCATATGTTTTATTACTTTCTGAAAGCAGTAATGAAGTGAATTGCAAGCATGAAGAAGTCCACTTAAAAATTACTCCAAAATTGAACTGAAAGTATACTACAACTTCAGGTTATTTAATAATGTACTTTGAAAGTAAACTTTCAATGCATTGTTACAATGGTCATTTTCAGCACAAAGTTAAAAATAATACTAAAATATATATACATAAAGTGCAAATAAATACACTTTTAAAAAAATAAACAAAACTTTCAATTCAAGTATATTTTTGTAAAATATATTTTTAGAAAATATACTAAAATTATAATTATTTTAAAGTGTGTTGAAAGTTGTATGGTAAAAATAGGTAAAAGCATTGTGGTAATACACTTTTTATATATTTAAAGTTAGTACAATTTTTTGTTAGTATATTTGCAATGTACTATTGAAACAGGAAATATATTACAAATACAATAGAGTATACTTTTTTTCACTATGGCAATCTTCTGACCAATCAGATTAGAGAATTCAACAATGCATTACAACAGTGCATGTCGACAATGTTCTTATGAACACAAAGTGTCTGTATGTCAGGATTTATGGATGGAGTTAGCAGTGAATCATTTAATTCAGAGTAAAATCTCTGCATTAGTGTCAACAGTTCTCCAATATACTACGGTGTCTGACTCACCTGAAATGTGCTATAGGCAGAAACAGTGTATGTGTCATTGTTGAGTTGCTGGAACGTTTCAACTGGAAAGGTTCCATGCTGTAAGAGTATTTCCTCCTTTACCTATAAAAATACAGATTTCACATTTAAGCCTCCTAGTTTTCTCTATCCCTCAAATTTACAGTTGAATATTTGTAATATTTGTTGAAAAGCCTATACATTTTAGATGACGTCAATTTGTTGATTCTGTTTCCATGACGTTTTATTTCAAATGTCTAAAAAGCTGTTCTATGTTAGTGAAAAAAAAAGTCTTCTTAGAATGTTCTTCTTGTGTTAGGTCAACCCAAAGTTGTGTTGACCTAAGAAACATTGGCACTGTTGCAATGTACCACCTCATATAGTCAGATCGGTAAGCACAAACCCTATTGTATCAGCAGGCGATGTTCCAGGCAAACAAGCTCTTTGAAAAGCACTAGTGACTGCATGTGCGGTGGTGCGACTTCGTGATGTTCCCGCTTTCATCAGGAAGGCTGGTGGGCACAGGAGACAGCTGCTGTCATCTGGCGCAGTGTTGTTAGTGCCACAGAGCCTCTTCATGCCAGAGGCATCATCTCATTGTGATTTGTCAATCATGCGCCCACACTGGGCTGAGGCATATTTGATCAGTATTTGGGACTTTCTTTCCTGACTATTCATCTGGCTATTGATACCAGCCTCAGTCAAACTGGACAAAATAGAAAAAAGTTTTAAATGATTGTAGCTAATTTCTGTGCTGTGCCCTGTATGTGAAATGATGATATACTGTATGTGGGTGAGTTTGTGAAATGGCATAGGAAAACTCTTCACATTGTAAAATTATGACAGTTAAAATCTGGTTAAACACAGTATTGAAAAAAGAGATTAGAGATTCCAATGTGAATCACGCCATTTGACCAACAGGAGCCTCAGCTTTACGCTAGACTCAACTGATCACTGATTAATTCAGTGAGATTTTTACTGTTGGCTACATTTTTTTTTCTAGCATTCAAAATTATAAATTTGTCCGCTGTCATCTCGACAAGTGACAAGTGCATTGCAGACAATGTGACAGCTGGTATTTAGATCATTTACAAATTGAATCTATTAGGCTTATCTCACTTTGGCGTGGATCCAACAACTTGTTAAAAGCATGACATTCACTGCATAAGGAAATCGAACTTAACTAGCTAGATCCTAATTAAACCCCCAAACTGATTGTTTTACAGCTGCATAAGTTAAACTGGCTGATATTTGCAGAAAGCCAATGTAAGGCTATATAACCTGTATACACACTCACCAGCCACTTTAGTAGGAACACCTGTAGCTCAGCTCATTAATGCAGTTATCCAGTCAGCCAATCATATTGCAACAGCTCAGTGCATAAAATCATGCAGATACCCGTCAAGAGATTCAGTTAATGTTCACATCAAGCATCATAATGTGGAAAAAATGTGATCTCAGTGACTTTGACCTTGACATGGTTGTTGGTACCAGATGGGCTGGTTTGAGTATTTCAGAAACGTCTGAACTTCTGATATCTTCATGCAAACAAAAGTCTTGAGAGACTGATGTTCGAAAAACAACACCAACAAGAAAGAAAACATCCAGTGAGCAAAAGTTCTGCAGGTGGAAATGCCTTGTTGATGAAAGAGGTCATAGGAGAATAGGCAGAGAGGTGTGAGCTGACAAGAACTCACTATTTACAACCATGATGAGTAGAAAAGCATCTCAGAATGCACAACAGATCAAACCTTGGGGTGGATGGGCTAACAACAGCTCAAAACTGCATCAAGTTCTGCTCCTGTCAGCCAAACACAGGTATCTAAGGCTATAGTGTGTGCAGGCTCACTGAAACTTGACAGACGAAGATTGGAAAAGCATCAACTGGTGTTTTTCCTTTTGCAAAATTAACTTAACTATAGTTTAGAAATATTAAAATGTGGATGTTTTGTTGAAAAAGTCTACTGTGTGTGTGACATAAGGGTGCCAGATGGTAGATAGCCATGCAGTGTGATGGCAGTGTGAGTTCAGTTCGGACCTGTTACACAGATTGAACTGCCACCCAATTTGTAACTGTCAGATCCTTTCCAACATGATGTCTTCATTTACATTTACAGCATATAGCAGACTCTTTCATCCAGACTGACTTACAGAAGTCTTTATCAAAAGCATATCCTTATGCCATTTCAATAGGTCAAGATCTAAGAATGCCATCGAGCTAAGACTCTTTTGAGAGGAGTTAGGAGTTACATTTATATTAGTGCTTATTCAAGCACATGTTGAAGAGGTATGCCATCCATCTGATGAGAGCCAGTGACTCATCTCTTCGGAAAAAAGCCAGGGGACATTCATATGAGATACAGAGATGCTTGTTTATCAATGATTAAATGTAAATATGTTAAAAATAAATATAGAATTATAAACATGAAATTGTTACTGGATATATTGGACGTATAGCACTGCTGAGGAGAGATCTGTGGGAGTCGTATTTTGTATGGCTCACATGAAATATGCCATTACACCAGCAGAGCATTAGATAAGGAGGAGCATCTACCTCACTGGAACATCTCTTCATCATCATTGGGCCTGACATGGCTGGCAATTTCAATACCAAAACTATATAATAATGTTTTACAAACTTATAAATAATCTTTACTTTAATCTTACCACCCCCTTTTGTCCTGTGATCCCTCCATTCCAACAGCCTTCTATATTGAGGCTCCTTATCAGCTTCAGATCTCACTGGAGAGCCTTTGAAATATAAATCAGGTCTCATTATCTCCCCCGATTACAGTCCCTGTGGTGAAAAGAGCTGAATTGAGGACATCCTTGAGAGGTAATATCATCTAATATGCTTGGGAAAAATTGGGCAGAGGGCGGTGGGATTGCATACCGGAGTTGCTACGTGATGGTAAATTGCATGGAGAGAAAGCTACCTCTCTGAGACAAATGAAGAGACATAGACTGGTACAAATATTTAATCTGGAGGGATTTTCTCAGTGATAAAGAAAAGTATGTCTTTATGCTCATGGACATCACTGCATAACATACAGTAAGGTCCAAAACTCTGAGACCACATTGAAACTATGGGACTTTTTTTTTTTTTTTTCATTTAAAATTGGAAATAAACAGAAGGTTTGGAAATATTTAAAACAAAGAAAGTAAATGTTCAGTATCTTGAATAATTAATACCCAACATTCTGCACTATTTCTAGGTCTCTGTACAAATGTAAGCAAATTTGTGATACTGATCATATTAACTCCTTTGTACAAAAGGTCAGATTTTCATCATGCTTAAGCTGTTCTGTTGAAGCATATGATCAGATGACACTCTGACGGATTTGATCATAAGGTTTTGCACAAACTTGTGGAGTCCATGCCAGCTCAAGTGCACACTGTCATTAAAGCAAGAAGGGGACATACCAAATGCTAAGAAACTGAAATTCACGTAAATAGATCAAAGATTTTACTTTTCACTCAAGTTGTTGTCAATAATATAATTTGTAATGAAAATTGTTGTATTAAATTAGCAACTAATGCAAAATATAACCATTTTCACTAGTTCTCTCAAACTTTCGGACCATGCCTTTATCCAAAAAAAAAAAAAAAAAAAAAATAATAATTTATTTAAAAAAATATGACAGTGGCATTTTATTTATACTACAAAGCTGTTGAATTCTTAATTCTGATTGGTCAGAAGGTTTTAAATTTGACAGTAGTTCCAGCTACAGTTCGAATAACAAGTCTGTATTGATGAGCTAACACTAATACATTATCATTTCTATAGCAACAGCTTATTCACAATGGTCTTTTAGTTGCTGCTCTGCTTACTCTAACAATAATAATAAAAAATCAACAAAGAAAAGCATATAATCATTGACATGGTGGAGTTTTCTGTAAGTTTTCTGTAACAAGATGTTTAATAATTATTATATAATAATTATTATTTCATAATTATGGAAGGAAGCTGATGAAGGAACAGAGAGCATAAATGATAAGAACTAACTTCTCGAAGATCTGATTAAATATAATTATAATTGTTATATAATTAAATTTTTTAATGAACAACATGTAAAGCATGACATATTATTCATTAATAATTTAAATTGCTGTGCTATAAGAGGAAAACACTTAAGCATGTGCTGTTATTCTAAAATAATCAACTTTGGAGCAGGAACAGTAACTCCGCCTTGCATCAGACCACATCACACCACCCCATCTTTGATTATTACCTAAACAGCATGCCCGGTTGTGTTTTATTCCTTTACTGCATAAATATTTCAAGTCTTTTAGTCATTTTTTTAGTCATTGCCAATTCCAGCTATTTCTCCCCTATGGCATGATGGCTTCCAACCTGGAAGACTGACAGCTAATTGCTGTATACATGATCTCACAGATGTCTGGTGCTGCACTGAGCAACAAGAGACAGTGAAGGAGAAAGGAAGAATGTTTTTACCATGAACCGAGGAGGAATCAACATGCTCTCTTGGACGTTCTGTATTGAGACTTGTGCAATCTCTCAATTATGAGCCAAATACTTAGACCACTGCTCCTCTCTGATGTCATTAAAATGCAGAGGATTACTATATATGAGATGATTAGATCACACTCTAAGAGTAACAGATGCAGAAACTCAGATTATTGGGTTTGTAAACGATCCCACAACTCTAGCTTCCCCATTTACTATTGCTCCAGCTGGATACATAGGAACTACAGCACTGCTTTAACACTCACTCTTAATAATGAATGAACTTTCAAGTCTATAAAACTTCAGGGTCAGTGTTAGAGAGAACTTTCTTTATCACCACATCCTACAAACACACACACACACACGAATCCTTGTTTTCTCAAGGAAACAATAGTGCAAAGACAGGATGAGAGCACCCGCTTAAAGGAAACCATATGGCGAGAGGTATTTGCTTGCGGTAAGCAAACTTTCATAGAAAATGGAAATGACAAAAGGTTGAAATCTCTGCAGCATTATGAAGGATTCACATTGTAAAGTATGTATGAGGACCAGCTGTTCTAGTTGTGAAATGATTACGTGAATGGTCAAGGCTTCTTTTTTTTTTTTCTCAGTATCCTGGCCAAAAGTTAAACTCAGTTGACAAAACCTGAAAATTTTCACTATACAACAGTGCATTGGATTTTCAAATCTGATTGGTCAGAAAGTGTTGATTTATCTTATATAACAGCAACTCTGACAATAGTTCCTGTTGTAATTCAAAATACAGGTTTATATCAAAATGCTAATTCTGATATGTTATTGTTTCTATAGTAACAACACATTCACAGGGACTTGTATGGTGGACACTTGTTTAGCATTTTTGGAAAGAATCTCCAGTGACAGAGCTTCGTAACAGTCAATGGTTTAAAGTTTACATTTTCTAATACAAGAAAGTCTTCAGGATAGAAGACTTTTAGTTTCTTGTTAACATTACTTTTGTCTTATTAACTTCATATTAGAGAAAGAAAAAAAGAGAGGCCAGGGAAGGAACAATGGTTTGTTCATAAAACTGTCATAAAACTAATTTGTTTTGTGAACGTTCCACAACAGTTTAAACATGTAACTATAACTATTCATTAATAAATTAAAAATAGTAATCATTGGCAAATTGCTGTGGTATAAGAGGAATAAAATGCTTTATGTTGTGTTATTGGAAAATACACGTTTGTGGGGGTGGTAACAGTAACTCACAGCTTCGCATCGAGCCATTGTTGATTAATTTCTTATAACAGCACAACAATTTGTGTTTTATTCCATACCTAAGACACAACAGAACTCGAGTGAAAAACCTATGACAATTACCAGTCACTATTTTTATGTATTTATTTATTTTTTTATTTAACAAAAGGTGCCTTAATTCTTTTTTTTTTAATCTTTGATCATGTTCAGCACAGACAATGGACACTTGTTTCACAAAGGTTTGAAATAAAATCTATTCCCTTGTTTGGCTTTTTCCACAAGCTGCAGAACATATTGTAACTTGCAAGAAAAATTTGGGAGAAAAAAAGGAGGTTGTAGACAACTGTGGTGAGATCACAAATGTTTGGTAGGGGCCCCTGGCCAGTTGAGATGAGAGGACTACGAGAGGGGCAGCATTGCACAGTCAGTCCATGATGCATTTATAGAACAGAGAACAGAAATCCCAGAATGCAGAAAGTGAATAACAACAACAGCAAAAATGCTAGACCAAGACTGATATGTGTGTATGGTTGTTTTTCCCTTGGAGTGTGGGAGGCGCAGCTCAGGCTGAGTTCCCTGAAAGCATCATATTATTATCATTATTATTAGACTGTGCAAAGCATATTTAAAGCAAAACTTTTTTTCTTCTACTTCTTTTCAGTCATCCATGTATTAGAATGCTTTAGAGAAATATAAAAACATGAGAAGTGGAGGCCATGGGTTTTATCTCTTTTATCTCTTTATCTCAGCCAGAGATTGCTTTATCTGCAAAATACATTCCAGTACAGATTTATTTTTTGAACATTTCAATCTATTGATATACATTGTTTATTATTCAAATAGGTACAATGATAATCCGGCTCTTTGTTGTAGTTTTTTTTTTTTTTTTTTTTTTTGCTGTTGTTGTTGTTGTTGTTGTTGTTTTCCATTCAGAAAACATGAGGTCCAATTTGACATTATTTATAGGACTATGTATTTTGAGTTATTAAGATTTGGATTAAATGCAATTGATTTGAATATCCATAAGAACACAGTAATAAATATAAAACACATATTAGCAAGTGAACATATTCAATATACAGTTGCAAGAAAAAGCTTGTGAACCCATGGAATTATCAAGGATTTTGCATTGGTTATTCATAAAAAAGAGGTCTGATCTTCAGCTATGTAACAATTATACACAAACACAATCTGACTAAACTAATAACGCACAAACAGTAGTACATTTCAAGTCTTTATGGAGCACATTAAGTAATCATTCACGATGTAGGCTGGAAAAACAAAGTGAACCCTTGAATTTAGTACCTTGCTGATCATCCTTTAGCAGCAACAACCTCCACCGAATGTTTCCTGTGGCTGTTTATAAGACTGGCACAGTGATTAATTTTGGACCATTCTTCTCAGCAAAACTGCTTCAAAATATCTGGGCTGTCTTGATTGAACAGCCCACTTCAGGTCATGCCACAGCATCTCAATTGAGTTAAGGTCACTCTCACTTGGCCATTCCATAACATGGATTTTTATCTTTTTCAGCCATGTCTTGTTGTATCACCCAAACTCTCATTGAATGTCATTGAATGTTGCCCTGACATTCTCTTGTAAAATGTATTGATACAGTTTTGAATTCATTGTTCCTTCAAATCAGCTCCAAACCATGATGCTCCCTGCACCATGCTTCACAGCTGGAATGAGGTTTTGGTGTTGGTGTGCAGTGCCATTTTTACTCCAAACATAGCGTTGTGGATTTTTGCCAGAGAGTTCAACTTGGTCTTATTTGTCCACAGAAAACTTTCCCAGAAGTGTTTGTGGAACATTCAGATGTTTTTTTTTTTTTTTTGCAAACTTGAGATGTGATGTGAGCAGTGGTTTCCTTCATGGTGTCCTTCCATTAACACCATTCATGTTTTGTGGGGTTTTTTTTCTGATAGTGAACACATGAACAAAGACTTCTGCTGTTTGTAGAGTTTTCTGCAGGTGTCACCCTTGGGTTCTTTTTTCATTTCTTTCAAGATTGCCCGTTGACCTCTTGGTATGATCTTGGCAGGACGCCCACTCCTAGGGAGAGTAGCAAGAGTCATTAATTTCCTCTATGTGCAGACAACTTGTTTGTGGATTGATAAACACCAGTGTCTTGAGAAATGCTTGAGTAGCCTTTTCCAGCTTTGTGCATCTCTGTAATGTGTCTTCTAAGTTTCTGTTAAAGTTGATGGGATGGAGGCATGGTTCACAGTAATCAATTGATCAATTGTTCTTGAGAAAAGCAGATTTGTCAGTAACCAGAGTTTGTGTGCCTTCATTTAAAGGGCAAAGCACCTGTACAACCTACACTTCCAATCTCATCTCATTAACTTGAAACACCTTACTAAAATTAGCTTTTGGAGAAGTTGTGAAAACAGAGGTTCACTTACTTTTTCCAGGCTGCAATGTGAATGATTATTCAGTATGCTCAATAAAGACTTGAAAACTACTACTGTATGTGTATAGATGGAAATCAGACCACATTTTATGAGTAATGAATGCAAATACCCTTGTAATTCCAAAGGATTCACAAACATTTTCTTGCAAATGTAGTCAAATCCATCTAGTATTGACTATTATAAGATAATAAACCAAATGTATGATTATTAAATCCATTTCTTGAAACTGTATTGTTCTGTTGGCAGATATTTTTTTCTATTTTCAAACATTAAATTCTATAAAGAAGCAAAATTATCTGGCATAATAAAACAATTTAAAATTTAATATGAGTAAAAGAATCTAAAATCTAAAAACAGGCTTTTTCAAAGATTTTCAAATTGACTATATATATATATATATATATATATATATATATTTTTTTTTTGTAGCTTTGAATTAATTAATTAATTACTGGTTCACAGATCCCACCTTTGAGAACCAACATTTTTAAGGATTTCAAGACATTACTTTTAGAACAACTGAATGATTATAACAAAGTTTAGGCAAGGATGAATGAGACAAGAGTTTTAAAATGCTGTAACCTCTCCCTTCTTTGAATATGCATGGATCGACCTCCCCTGGAGCCTCATTAATTGGATGAAATCTCAATCATCGATTTGCATAACGTTATCATATTTGATATTACTGCTAGAGGGCATTATTAAGGAGACATGATATTAGTCAATCACAGTACACCTATTAATATAAGCTCTCAATTGAATTTCTTATTCTCAATTAGAACTTCTCACTTTTTTTTCCTCACATCCTATGAGAAAATAATTACTTGTTTAAAGAATCATACCAGAGCTGTCATCAAATGACAAGCCTCAATCCTGCGTGCGCAGCCAATGGAACAGCACAATATGATTGTCTAAAAAGCTCTTCTCCCATTAGATCTAATAATTAATTACAATCTGGAGTGCTGTGGAGCCCCTTAAACCCGCAAAGCAGCTTCCTCCTGAGAAAGTCAGTTTGCCTAAATCATATTCACTTGTCTTTGCGACAGACAGATAGCCTGTGTTTGAGATAAGGGTGCAAAGCAATATCTGCATCTGTTTACTGGTCCAAATAGTAGTATGTGTATTTTGATTTGGATTTAAACCTGAATTTTGGTGGTTCTATTTCCCATAATATAAGTTTAAGTTAAACCTAAGTTAAACCTAAGTTAAGCAGCCGAAGTTAAACCACCGTGACCATGACCAGGCAGTTACTAAGGATGAATAAATAAATGTAGTATTTTCATGTTAATTAAAATGATTTTTGTTTGTCAAGTGAATTTCATATCTGACTACTTGTGACTCCCATGAAATGTGACATTTTTTTGCTGAGACCCAAGGGATCCCAGTCCTGATGCAAAATTCTAGTCTCAACTAAATGTCCTGTGAACCTTTCTATCAAATTAAAAAAAAAATGAATTGTGAACCTTCTATTCATATCTGTATCTGAATAATAATTGCCTTGAGACATTCAGTTGTCTCGTTTTATCCAATGTTCTCAATTTTTCCAATGTCCCCATTTATCCATGTCATTTAACGCCAGCATTGAAAGGTAAAGTGTGCGTGTGCTTCATCCCACAAACACAAATATCTCTAAGAGATAACTAAATTTCAATGTAAGCAAGATTTATGATGTGTGCTAATAATTTTATAAGAATGAGAGCAAATGCTTTCTGGATAATGTATTATTGAGAAGTTTCTGATTCACATTAATGGTAATAATATTGTACCTTTTTTCTTCCTTTCATCTAGATTTTTTTTAATTCTGTGAAAATAAATCCTTTTCTTTATTAGTAATTGCAAATCTTTTGACCTTGGTAAGTCACACAGCTTGTTCTCAGAAGTCAAACAAGGCTCCCTTAATCAAAAGCTTATTCACTAAGTAGGTCGTCTGAAAGATTTCATGGAAATTGTAGTTATACTGCGTTTGCAAGGTTACAGAATGTTGTATATTAAATGATGAATTCAAAGTTTTTGCGAAACCCCGTTTGAGCATATTTACCACAAATAAGCAACTGAATGAAGTTCAGCTATACAGGGGTGGGAAAAAATAAATAATGTGTCAAAACCTTACTCATTGATAAGTGGTAACCAACCAAAAATGTACTTAAGTCAAAAAAACAAATTTACTACTATAATAATACTATCAGGTATTAAAAAGTAAAATGTAAATATTTTTAACTGAAGAAATGAAGTTAATGTCACATTTTCATGTGAAAGGTGACTTTTATTATGTATCTAAATGTATCTGTTAGAAGATAATTTTAATTTTATAGCTGCCATATTTGCCTGAAAACATCATTTAATCTCTGTAAGTTTGCAGGTCATATGCATGACTAGCACTACCTAGTTTGCTAATGAATCATTCAGAAGTGAAATATCATGTAAATAGCCAATATTTACCATTATCTAGAATTTGACTTGTTGAAACGTATTACTGAGGTTAGGGCCTCATCCTCAATTCCCACATATACATCTTCAAATGCATATGGATAGCTATAGCATTAAATCCTTGTTAATTGTTTTTCTACATTTAAACCCTCGTTTGAATGCTAACCACTCAAATTTGTTATTTGTGTATTTGTGATTCGTCTAAACATACGTTTTCTTGGAAATGTAATTAAGTAAGTGTACAATACGTCAAAGTAATACTTAAGTATAGTAACAAAATACAACTACTCACATATTTTCCAGCCCTGGAGATATCACTGTAGAATCATAGGAAGCATATTGATGCAGCTCTTCTAGTATCAAGACTGGTGCAGTCTGCCTATATTACTGCTTTCTTATCTAAATGCTTCTCAGCTAGAGTTATTGATATCATGGGGTAATCCAGCGAAATATTTCACTACACATAGCAAAGTAAACTGCATGAGGGGAAATATTAAATCTCTTTCCTTTTGCTTTTTTCCCTGTGTGCTATGTTCAATTCAGGCTATCTTTACAAATATGATTATCAGTGATCATATCTTCCCCCATGTGTATGCCTAGTCATAGCCAGTGACAAGAAACAGAATTTTTATTTGCAATGGAATATATTCTGTCTGTATGCATGATTATCATATAGCTAAGATTTTCTCCGTTTTTTAGGGAGGAATCTGAATTTTTAAGCACTAGGATTTGAAATCAAGTTTAAAAAAAGTTAATCATAGAATAACAACAGCACATGATAACTTGTTAAAGTGAACTTACATCACTTTTAATGTATCATCTGTATTATAAAGGGTTATAATAATATGTATTCTTTCAGTTTACTTCCTAAATTACTCTCACATTACCTTTTAATGCCTCATCTACAATATAAAGGATACTTTATAATATCCATTACCTGCATTAATATTATATCTGAAAAGAGTGTTTTTTTTTTGTTTTTTTTTTCACCATAGACTTCCTATTAGCTCAGAACTGTGGCTCACTGGATGCTTTTGCACCATTCTTTGCAAAACTAGAGACTGTTGTCTGTGAAAATCCCAGGAGATCAGCAGTTTCTGAAATACTCAAAGCAGCGTATCCGGCACCAACGATCATGCCACAGTCAAAGTCACATTTTTACTCCTTTCTGATGTTTGAGTTAAAAATAAATTGAAGAGCTTGACCTGTAGCTCTACGATTCTGTGCATTGCACAGGTGTACAGGCATTCCTATTAAAGTGGCCTGTCAGAGTATTCATGAAATGTAGGTAATTGGACAGTTACATAAGTTTCAATGGGAGTAAATCTGTCAAAAAGTTGTGTTGGTGGAGTTACTGTTAATTACACTGAGTTAAACTGTAATTTATAGTCACTGTGAAGAATAAATTATTTATATATACAATTGTAAAAAATCTTTCAATCTTCTATTGTATTTATTTTACAAGACACCCTTACTGAAAATTACTTTAACAGAGTTTTAAAGTGCATCAATGCCTTTAATAATGCATGAGCAGATGATTAATTAGACTTGACCTAGCTTCCACAACAAACTATTTGATGGAAGGCTGAGTCTTAACTAAATCATGCTGGTTTGACATTTTATACTATGTTCACTGCATCCAAAAACAGCCAAACCTCTTGTGAGAAAGAGATGTCAGGCAATAAACCTAATAGAGCTAGCAATTTACAAATAATACTCATTGGGCAACCTGAAAGGTTAATGTAGTTTAGCTGAACAAAACAAATCCTTTGGCCTGCTTGAACAGATTATGCATTGCTGATGCTTGCTAATTAACTCAGCTCGATAACAGGGGCGCAATTCAAGACGCTAGCTGGAACTGTCCATTCAAACACTATTGTTTATTTTAAATTAACATCAACCAAGCTCCAAGCAGAATTTATTCTGCATTTACCCAAAAGAGTTCAAATCCAACCCCTTTGTAATTAAGAGACTTTGAGGTGTGCTCTAGTGAATTTTGATCAAATGCATTAACAGACTTTCTCTTCACTAAGATTTATGTTAGTTACACTGAGAACAGGGAGCGGGTCTTTGACACAAGGCCAGTATTTTTAGCACCAAGTACAGCTCCCTGTTGCTAAATGCCAACAAGAGCTCAATTCTGGATTCCCCAAGACAGAGAGGAGGAGAAAGGCATTCCTTTTTCTGGAATTCAATTAAGCCCTTTGCTTGCCTGCAGAGAAAGTTGAGAGAGACCAGGGCCCAGAGAGAATAATCATACTGCAATAAAACCAAGCAATTAAACATGGATCCTCTTGTGGTATTTTTGGCCCTTCAAATTTTAGTTTTTCTGAGTTTTTCTCTTCACTCTCTCTGGGGTACCTCCTTTGGGCATTAGACAGAATGAGAAGCTTTTCAAATCTGAAATAGAAGCTCATTTCCGTCCCAACTACTAGGAACCAGCTTTTAATACAGCCCGGGCTTTGACAGAATGAGTGATGCTCTATTGTGAATAAACAGTTACTTGAGTAGCCTAAAAGCTGGAGATGTAACCAAATATGAATACATTAAACTATTCTAAACAGATACAAATAGAGGGCAGACTACTTCAGAATGTTTTCACAGGACATCTGGTTGAGACTAGAGGTGTGCATTGAGACTAGGATACCATGGAACACAACAAAAAAGTTGTGTGATCAGGAGGTTTTTACTTTCATGTAGGCATGAGTGAGTGGTCTGATATTAAACATCCGACAAAGACCAAATTCATTAACGTGAACGTTCAGCTCAGTGACTAATTTACAGCATGGTTAACAACTGCCTTATCAGCGTCACAGTGGTTTAATTTAGGCTACTAGTTTGTTTAGATTTTGGTAAATTTGTTGGAAAATATCTTAGGCACATACACATCTTCAGTCATTTATTTATTTATTTATTTTAAATCTGTTCTGATTTAGCCCATGCCCATGCGCTCTGCAGTTTAAATCCAAATTAACAAATATCCAGATATAGATAATGGCATTGTGTTAGATCTCTACTATAGATGCGCATTTAATTTCACACAATTATTATGATTATTTGTTTATTTTACTTATGGGTCAATTTCATGATGTCACATAGTAACAAGGACAAAGCTGGATAATGAATTATGTTGAATACATCTTACCATAATAGTGCTTCATGATTGATTTTACCAAATGTAAAATATTATTATGGGATGGCTCCCAAAGACTGAGCAAGAGATTCAATTTATAATTTTTGGGCTTGATATAACGTTTGCTTTTAATGCAGCTTGATGTCTGGCAACCTCATAGCCACTGATGTACCATTAGCCACGAAAAAAGAAGGATCATAAATAGATCTTTTGTGCAAATCGAACAACGGTCACCTTAATACAGTTACTTCTACAGAAGTCTTTAATGGAATATCTGCTTTGCCAACATGGTCTCATGTTTGCAAATTTACGACATTTTGCTTTACAGGTCATCTGAAGAGTTATGAAGGTCATTGTTAGCTGTAGTATCTTTTCTTACAACTTCATTCATATGAAATCAAACAAAATCTACCCACATTGCCCTTGTACACAATTCTCATGAGACCATTTTACTGGAGAATTTTAACAACTATCATGGTTATTTATGAACTATCCTGATAGCCCAGTGTAATTGATGTAAAATATGAAGATAACATCAGCAATGACAAAATGCTCGTTAACAGAGCCCTCCTTGGCAGGGATGGCTGGTATAAATGGGCTATCAGGGCTAAAGTTTGGTATTCAGAGGAAAACATGGCGTGAACCCAGTAGGGCATTACAGACTTGAAATGCATGAATGAGACCTTGTGATATAATGCATTGCCCAATCAGAACAGTTTCACTGTTGATTTATTAATAGATAATAGATTTTATCAGTGCCTTGGTCAACCCAACAAAATCTGCCATCCATATAACACCAGTGATTTCGTTCCTCCTCAGTAAGAATGTTTCCAATATAATCTATTCCTACCTTTATATCTTTAATGAATGTCCATTTACATTACTAATAAAATGCAGTCTTGTTGCTTAATTAAATGTATTCATCCTTTATATTACCTTCAAAGGAAATGCAAGAAAGCTAGTAATTGGCTGCACTAATACAATGGTTTGTTTATCTAATTCCTTGTGTGTGCAGGTGCTGTTGGAATTAGCATAGCAAAATTAATTGCTATAATACAGCAGATCGGACGAAAAGATAATGATATTCAGGAGGGGCTCAATCTACTGAGAAATATGTGCTTAATCTGAAGGAAAAGGAATGCAAATAGCTGAGTTTTCAGCTGAGATATGTTCATGCAAATGGAATGGATTGACATTTACAAGGCCTTGTAGTAGTGATGTTTGAATAAACGGCAACATAATTTTGTGAGCTTTTAACATTGCTATGTTAAAACTTAAATGAGGTTCAATCTCTTTTATAAGTACAGCTGAAAAACATATTTGAAGATGAATTTCATATATTTGAATTACAATATATTCTAAACCTCTCTTTTTTTTTCACTGTGGTGTATTCAATAAATTTACTTTTTTTTTGCTATTTTTTTTTCTTTGTTCTGAACTTATTAGTGGTAAGATTTGGCTTTAAAAGCATAATTTGAATTTACAGTTTACAGTAAATTTAAAAAAAAAAAAAAGAAAAAAAAAAATGTCTCAAAAATACAGATTTTATGCAAATTAGACCAAAGGTGAAACATCTGGTATCCACAAGATTCTTTCAGAGTGATCAAGCAAGTAAAAAAGAAAAAAAGAAAAAAAAAAAGTTTTCTAGTTTTCTACAGCGATGTTAAACACTCGATGCTTAGAATATTCCCAGTTTAACTATTTATGCATCAATCAATGCTAAAGTTAGCTTGCTTGCAATTGTTAACTAGCTAACAACCAACATTAGCCACTTAATAGGAATTTAGCTGTTTAGATGCACTGACCTCATTATGGTTCATATCTTCCATTTTGACTTTTAACTATACTCTACATATCTTCTGTTTTATGAATTTTAATCTTAAATTGCTTGGATTAATAACATTTGCTATGAATATGGCTTTATAGAAAATTTTCACAGAATTTTTGCATTTTCACCAGAGCCAACCCCTTAATACACACACACACACACACACACACACACAAACACACACTCACACAAGAGAATTGATAGAAACAGTTAAAATCATCAATCACACCATTGATGACACATTTTGTGTAACTTTGCATTGCCATTTTCGTCATTACCCCACAATAAGGGAAAATGTGCCTGTCAGGGAAATTTCAAATTCCTCATGTCACACAAAGAGCCCAATCAAGCTTACAATCTGATCTCTTCTCAGAGAAAGCAATGAGTGACAATCTACAGCACCTGTTCACTTTTCACCACTGATATAACACAACCATCATCTGTTCCGAGATTTTCCGTTGACTTTCTGCTAAAAAATCAGTTTATTTGAGATGACAGGCAGTGCAGATTAGGGAACATATTTGGGCACATGCCACAGTTGACTCTAAATTAGACTCTTAAGCATTCCAAAGTTTAATCTGCATAAAAAAGCAAGAGAGGTGATTCAATAATAATAATAATAATAATAATAATAATAATAATAATAAGTCATTAACTCAGAGTTCAATGGACACATCAGCACAATCTCCTCAGATTTGGAGGCCTAGTAAATTAATTAGGAATTCATCACTGGATACAGAAACGCAACAGGAAACATTCCCAAAAAATCATCCAAACATAGATGGGATGAAGGAAAGAGAAGAGTCCGAGATAAATAAAGGAAGGTCCAGCAGAAGCGATACTGAGAAACAGAGCCACGTTGGTAACCAAAACAAAGTGTCAGTCCTTCCTGGATTTGCGCTGAGTCTTATGCTTTTAGTTTGGGGAAGGGCTGACTATTAATGTGACAGGTAGAAAATAGGCAAGTTCCTGTTTGTGAGATCTTCTCTCTCACCTGTAGAGTTTGTTGCTATTTGTTGCAATTATTAGTCATTTCTGGTGTCAAAAGCTTGAAGTATCCAATGCTCTCATTTTTGCCATTTTATTGATTATAACACCAATAAGTAATGCAGTGAAGACACTAAACTGACAGTGTTTAAAACATACTGTGAATTTAATAAAGAAGACACAATCAAGAAGACAAACTATTCAATCATAAAAAAAATTTAAACTATCCAGATGCTCAAAAATATAAAAAAGTCATAATTTTTTTAAGTGGCTCATAATTTTTTTTAAGTGGTTTGTGAGGGTTTGTTTGAATATATGACTCACACTTTTTATGTCTCTGGCTCTGACTCAGACCAATTTACACCGGACATGTTTCTAAAGTGTTTTTTTTTCTAAACATGCGTCACACCAGGATTTTAAACTTTGATTTTTAACATGTGTTTCAATCCTTACTATCTGCATTAGAGGTGCCCTTGCATTGCACCTCTCTCATATTTTTTCTTGTTGCCATCTCTCTATCTCAAAACATACAACCCCAATACCTCCAGAGAACCTCCAATACTCCAATGCCTTCACAGAACCCCCAATACTCCAATATCTCCACAGAAACCCCCCCCATGCTCCAATACCCCTGAAAAAATCCAAAAACCCCAATATTCCCACAGAACTTCCAATGCTCCAATATATCCACAGAGCCCCCAATACTCCAATACCTCCACAGAACTCTCATTCTCCAATACCCCACAGAACCCCCAATACTCCAATACCTCTACGGAGCTCCCACTGTTCAACACCCCCACAGAATCCCCGATACTCCAATACCTCCACAGAACTCTCATTCTCCAATACCCCACAGAACCCCCAATACTCCAATACCTCCACAGAGCTCCCATTGTCCAATAACCCCACAGAACCCCCAATACCCCACAGAACCCCCAATACTCCAATATCAACACAGAACTCCCAATACTCCAATACCCCACAGAATCCCCAATACTCCAATACCTCCACAGAGCTCCCATTGTCCAATAACCCCACAGAACCCCCAATACCCCACAGAACCCCCAATACTCCAATATCAACACAGAACTCCCAATACTCCAATACCCCACAGAACCCCCTATACTCCAATACCCCACAGAACCCCCAATACTCCAATACCAACACAGAACTCCCAATACTCCAATACCCCACAGAACCCCCAATACTCCAATATCAACACAGAACTCCCAATACCCCACAGAACCCCCAATACTCCAATACCCCCTCAGAGCCCCCAGTATTCCAATGCCCACACCGAATCTCCAATACTCCAATACCCCACAAAATCCTCAATATTCTAATACCCCCTCAGAATCCCTAATACCCCCACAGAATCCCCAATACTCCAATACCCCCACAATCGCTGTGAAAAATCATTATTATTATTATTATTATTATTATTACTATTATTATTATTATTACTGCCATTTTTGAAGGCTGCAAGGATGCCCTAAATTCCAATGTAATAAAGAGGCTCAGACAATCACATAGTGAAATTTTATATAGACACAGCAATGACCAAAGAATAAGAGGAGCACATGGATTGGATATGAACTAGAATATTGAGTACAAACATACTAAAGAACTTTAAGAAGAGATATTCAACTAAACATAAACATGAATTTGAATATTACATAGATGAGGAATGACTATAAAAAGGCTACTAAGTACCAAATGGAAGCTGCAATTCTGTGTGAAGAGTGTTTGTGGTTGATTATATAGAGTCCGTAATTAGCTGGGAATGAGCTGCAGGTGTTTAGGATTCTGGTGAGACGAAATGCTGCCGAGGGCGGAGCTGTAGAAGTGGCACCCTGGGACATGGGTTTGTTACACCTGGAGTACTGTATCCATATCAGTGGCATGGTTGTACTAAAATATGAAACACAGCTGTTCCAGTGTGGCTGGCACCAAGGACTGGTTGTAGTGAATCTTCTTTCTGTTTTGATTGAGTCCATGGTAATCAATACCCAACCAACGTTCCCATCCTTCTTATCAATGAAAACTGAAGCAGCTGATGTGGAAAGCCAGATGAACCCCTGCATTGGAACCTCCTGGATGTACAACTCTTTATCACCTGTCTCCTTGATGGAAATTTGATAATTGCACCAGTAGCTGTGGCATAATCCCAGAGTTTGTCTGGAGGGAGTTTAATGGCACCGTTTTTCCTAAAGTTGTCTGCCAGATAATGGTACTGAGGAGTGGGCACTTTCTCCACACCTTGTGCTGCACAGCTCTCTATAGAGGTGGAACTACACTGGAACTGATCGCAACAGTTTGAGCAGTTCAGAGAGCAGCTTATGAATTCTCCTTTCGACTAGCTTATCCTATGGTCCTGTTAGGACAACATAATGTCTGAGTGATTCATTAACATAAAAGGACATAGCAGGGTTCATATAGACAACATCTAAAATTTTCCATGACCAGCATCAATTTTACATATTCAAACACTACACAAAACACAAGTATTTTATGTCAGTGATTGTTTATTACTATAACAGCAACTGTCAAAGTAGTTCTTCAAATTAGTGCATTTAATCTCCTGATGAGGCATTTGCTTGAGATGTCTGTAAAGAGAGGACACAGAAGTATTACCCTTTAGTAAGTTCACATTGTAGATTCTAAAATGTGGCCACACAGTGCAGTGTCACTTCATGATCCAATCTATACATTAGAAACCATTTTTTATACAAGTATACTTAAAGGTAGCACATGGCTTGCTATTTAACATCATGGAATTCTAAACATAGGTTTGTAATGATTTGTTAATGTCATGTTATTTTATTATAAAATAGAATTACTTAATTATAAAATTGTATAAGTATTGCTATAATCCAATATCAATTTAGTCATGCTGTGTCCAGATAATGTTCAGTTACCCTCAGGTATCTAACCTGAATATTAAATGTTCATACATGGAGTATTACATCAGGACGAGAAGCATCTGTAACACAAAGAGCATGTTTGTGCAAGTTGAAGTTCACATTTGCATCGAATCAACACTCAATTCAAGATTCATTGCATTGCATTGCATTCAGTGTAATTTTAGGTGCATTTTTAGGTGTTTTGAAATCAATCAGCATTAACCCCTCTATTCGTTGTAATAGTAACTGGCACAAAACATAAAAATCTGAAATAAAAATGAGAGGAAAATGCCTGAATATTTGGGAATAAACTGTGATTTATTTTCCCAGATGCCCCATAAAAAGGAATAATATTAAAAATGATCAATGAGCACTGTTATTTATATGCTATGAAAATATTAACATGCCCACTGGATTTTAAACACGTTTAACCACTTTCACACATAAGACATAGATTTCCTAGGTATTCCAGTACTTCAATTTCAAATGGCTAAAACCAAGCACTTTAGGGACCTTGTGCGAACTCTGACCCTGACCCTGAACCCTGCTCAGAATGATTTCATTTAATCTGCATAGTCAAGCTTAGAGTTTGGAACTTGACTCTTCCTGATGCCAAAGGTTTACCATCCAGGACTGAACACAGAGCAAGGATTGCACAGAGATCTAGTGGGTGTGAAGCAGTAATCAGAGCTTGCTTATTCCATCCACTGTAGGGTACCAAGTTGCAGAATGTGAGGGCATATTAACTGCTGATTTGTCCAGCCTGGACATTTTGCCTCCTGATCGCCAGAGGGCACCCTCTCCTGAGTTCTGATCCTCTTTTTCAGTTATCTCTCATTTCCTGTTTGAACACTTTAAAAAGCACACAGACTTGTCACTAAACGCAAAGGCTTACAGTTTGCCTTCATTCTTGTAAGTTCAGACCTGTGTTTTTCTGGATAGCCTTTTGTGTATGACCCTTTTGCCTGATTGTGTTTTCTTGCCTTTTTGCCTAGCCCAGGGTAGTGGTGGATCAATGGTTAAGGCTCTGGGTTACTGATCAGCTGCTTGGGGGTTCAAGCCCCAGCACTGCAAAGCTGCCACCACTGTGCCCTTAACCAAGCAAGGCCCTTAACCCTCTCTGCTTCAGGGTTGCTGTATTATGGCTGACCCCAGCTTCCTACCAAACTGAGATATGCAAAGAAAACAAGTTCAATGTGCTGTAATATATATGTGACAAATAAAGGCTGTTTTGATATCTGTTTTTTTGATGCTTGATTGCCTTCTTGACTTCTCTTTGGACTGGATTTGTCTGGACCAGTCATGTTGGTATTTTTTTCTGATTTTTGAACCCTGGACTGTCTTTTGATTGCATTAAACTCTTTGCAAATGGATCCACATTCTGTGCCTGAGACCCCATTTGTCTTCCTGTAGTTACCACACACTGGTGGCCCACTCTCATGCTCTCCCAGTTAGCATAGAAATGTTCGAAGCCATGTTCGAAGTGTCCATGCAGAAGCTGGATGGATTAAGGGTGATGAAGAGTGAACACTCTAATAGAAATCCCTGAAAGGATTTTGACTCCCTTCTCTGGTTTAGAGATTTTGGAATTGTGTGGATCAATAGGGAGTTGACTCACCTCACCAGAATTTACAGGTGGATTGGGAGATTGAGCAGTAACCTGTTCTATGATCTTCATGAGCATCATGGCAAATTGTACCTTCTGATGTTGTATTTGTTGTTTGTTGTTCTGTTGGCTAACAGAAAAAAGGACAAAAACTAACAACAACAACTAGCAATGAACTACAATAGCAGTACAGTACAACAGACTACAGAACTACCATGAGATATTTAACTAAACATTAAACATGAACTTCAAATTTTAAAACAAGGGTGAAAATACACGGAAGCTGCAATGCTGTGTGAGGCATGTTTATGGTTGCAGTATATAGAGTCTGTAATTAGCTGGGAATGAGCTTCAGGTGTTTAGTATTCCGGCGAGACGGAACGCTGTGTGTGTGCTGATGAGGGAGGGGCTGTAGAAGCGGAATGCTGGGACATGAGTTTCAGATCATGGTAAGACCATGAACTGTTAAAGAAAATAGCACTCATTCTCATATACATTCAATTCAATTGCTAAACACTAATTTTGAACATATAAAAGTATAATGTTATACTGAAGTCCTAAGATAATAAATACATTATAATGAAAACTTTGATGATATAAGCATAACAACAGAAATATAAGATGATAAAACAACAGCAATAATAATAACAATAATAATAATAATAATAATAATAATAATAATAATAATAATGGTGGTGGTGGTGGTAGTAATACTACTGGTAGTAGTACTAATGGAAGTACAGACATTTTAATAGTTGTAATAGAAGTAGTAGTAGAAATAGTAATGATAGTAATAGTACTTGTAATTGTAGTAGCAACGGTGGCAATAGTAGTAGTAGTAGCAGCAGGAGCAGAGGTACAGCATTTTTATTGGTAATGGTAGTTGTAGTACTTGTACTTGTTATAGCAGTGGTGGCAGTATTACTCTTATTAGTAGTAGTACTACTGGTAGCAGCAGCAGTATTGGTAGTAGTAGTAGTAGTAGTAGTATTAGTACAGGTAAAATATTTTTAACGGTAGCAGTAGTAGTAGTACTGGTAGCAGAAGCAGCACTGGTAGTAGTAAAAGCATTTTGGTGGTAGTAGTAGGAGTAATAGTAGTCGTAGTTGTAGTGGTAGTAGTACTACCTGTAATAGTAGCACTAATAGAAGTATAGCTACAGTATTTTTAGTGGTAATCATAGCAGTAGTAGTAGTAGTAGTAGTAGTAGTTTCAGACAGAATATTCCATACTAGACATGTTTACACATAAATATACATGATTTACAAATACATGAGAGAGCACAGTAAGAGTGCAACTAGATAGGTAAAGGTCATCACAACAAACTTTGATGTTGGCTTGACAAAGCCAGTCTGAAAGTTTGAAACTGTGTCATAAGCTTGAAGATAGTTTGAAGGTGAAAGAAAGAAAGAAAGAAAGAAAGAAAAAAAGGGGTGAGAGACAGAAAGACAGACCGACAGTTATTGGTAGAAAGATAGATGACAAATAAAGTGATACAAGTAGAAAGCCAGATGGAGTACGAGAGTGACAGAAGTAGATAGATAGATAGATAGATAGATAGAGAGAGATTAGTAGTGTTATTAGTGTTGTTAGTAGAAAAACAGAAGGAGTGATACAGGTAGATTGATAGAAATATGGAGCGAGAGAGAGTGTGTGTGTTCTACTGGTAGATTGATAGAGAGATGGATGGAGAAAATATGTGGCATTGATAGAGAGATAGATGAAGTGAGAGTCTCTGTTACAGGTACATTGACAGAGTGAGAGGGAGAGAAGAAAGGCTTCCGGCTGTGTGCACACCTATATGTGTGTGAGTTTTGACAGTTGGAGTTTGAAATCTTGAACATTTTGAGCCAGGCTCTGAACATTCCGTCAATGTAAGTCTATGGGAGGTTTAGGGATTTTTGATCGTCCACTACGGGAAAACCATAGGTCCGATCGGTTAAAAAATACAGCTTGATAAGCTAGAACTGCCTGAAGGGCTGTGCTGACTTTGGTGAATGTAGCTTGAAAGGTTTAGGAGTTATAACAGTCCAAAATGTTCAATGGAAGTCAATGGGAATTTTGGCCACTTTGAGCTTCCGTAACGGGAAAACCATAATTCTGATTAATTAAAAAAGTCACAGCACATTAAGTCAAAACAGGCTGAAGGTCTGTGGTGAGTTTGGTGCATGTAGCTTGAAAGAAGTAGTGTTTAGAAATTGTAGGTCTAATAATAATAATAATAATAATAATAATAATAATAGTAATAATAATAAGCTTAAACAGCAGAAC
The DNA here is from genome assembly GCF_027358585.1 of Pangasianodon hypophthalmus. Taxonomy (NCBI): domain Eukaryota; kingdom Metazoa; phylum Chordata; class Actinopteri; order Siluriformes; family Pangasiidae; genus Pangasianodon; species Pangasianodon hypophthalmus. Next base: position 7,181,473 of record NC_069716.1, read on the forward strand.
AGAATGTTGGCTTTGTCAAGCCAACATAATAAAGATACAGTATTAAATTGAAAATAGCAACATCAAAAAGGAAGATCAAAGTCAAGATCCAGAGTGACTTAGCAAAGGACAGTCAGAGAGGCATGGTCTTATATATAAAAACAACTACTTCAAATATGACCACTCCAGCTTGTTTTTTAGTTAATTGGACAGCGAAGCTATGGCAGCATCTCACAAGCTAGAAGCTATATCAAGCCACCACAGTAAATCATCACAACAGTGAGCCCATCAAACTCCATGGTGACTCATTGAGCAATACAGATGCCATTTCATGCAACTGATTTTTAACCCATCATTTAATTTCAAAATTATTATAGTTTCTCTGTTTTTTTCTTCTTATTATTATTTTTTTATGTCTGTTATATTATGGTTTTTTTAAATGTCTCACTTGCTTCTTATCAGTGAAGTTTTGTCACTGCTGATAACTTCTTCCCCAATAGTCCTGTGAGTCAGAGTTAGCAAGTGGAATGGAGTGTAATGCATAATGCACACATTCTCTGTAAAAATATCTAGAGGGACAATCATTAAAAAGCGTAGTGAGAAACATGGAATTAAGTTTCGTACTCACTGTGAATGTTGAGGTAAACAAAAGACATGGGCAGGATTAAAAATAACAGCTGAGAAAAGAAAAAAAAATCAGTATCTCTTTTTGAAGGTAACTGTCTTTCACCCACATATTATACAATCCTAGAGGAAACCAGTGTTAAAAATAAAACCATCCAGCTATTCTCAGTATTCTGTACATACTGTGAAATTTACATATGCCATACATATTGTATACAAATACAATTTGTACCATATTCTTCATTCTGCACATAAGGCACATGCTGTATTTTGTTGATAATGTAAAAGCAGCAGGTATTATAATTCTTAATACTTTGAGGGGGGGATGAGTGGACGACTGTCTTTATCAATGCCTCTGGTCACTATGAATATTTGGTGATGCTGTATGGTCTGGCCAATGCTGCCTCTTGCTTCCGGGCCTTTGTGGATAAGGTACTCTATGAGATGATTAATCATTTTGTCATTATGTACATCGAGGATATCCTCATTAACACCTCTTCAGAAGTCGAAAGTGTGATGCTCTGTTCATGTCTGTCAGTTCTCAGAAAACTCCTAGACAATCCTTTGTATATTATATTGGAAAGTATAAATTTAATCAACCATCAGTCTTCTTTCCTGAGATACATCGTAGATGGTCTCAAGGGTCATGACAGGTGAAAGAATTGAAGTAGTCTCATCATGGCCTCAACCTTACAGCATCAAGGAACTGCAATGGCTGGTAGGTTTTGCATATTTGTATAGAAGATTCATTTGAGGATTTAGTTCAGTGGTTCTAAATGATAGAATAAGCCACCAATGCATTCAATATCCTCAAGGACAAGTTTGCTCTTCTTTATTATTATCATCCAGATCCATCCTTGCCATTTGTGGAGGTGGTTGGTGCTTCAGAGAATGGCATCCTGTCACAGTGCCATGTATACATTGTATTATATGTTGTATTTATGGAAGCTCAACTCTGCAGAGAAAAATTTAGAATATGCCAATCCGCGAAGAGACTTAATTCTCGTCAAGCAAGATGGCTCTTGTTTTTCACTCACTTCAAGTTCACTCTGACATACCAACCTGGATCTAAAAATGTAAATAGATACCCTTTCTAGTGGACTCCCAACTTAAACAAACCATTCTCCTTTCTAGCTGCATCATGGATCCAGTCAGATGGGACATAATTAATGATATTTCTAGAGCTCAACAAGAGGAACCTTCACCAAATGAAATCCCCCAAAGAAGGTCTTCATCCTATAGTCCATGAGACAGCCAATGATCCAGTGGGTACATATGTTGGTCAAGAATAGATTCTGGTGGACATCCATGAATAATGATGTACTGCTGTTCAACCATGTCAAGTATGTTTGCAATCTATAACCCAGTGGTTTCTTTGAGTGCTTGCCTGTTCCAAGACATCCCTGGACACTTATATGGATTTCATCACATCTGACTGAATCTCAATACAACCATAATGGTCATTATAGACAGATTTTCAAAGGTCTGTCATCTGGTACCCTTATCCAACATGGAAATGGCAGAAACTATTTTCAAAAAAGAAAAAATTGTGAAGAGAAAATTGTGTCCAATGAATGTGTACAATTCAAGTCTCAGTTCTGGAAAGCATTTTCAATCTTTCCACAGGTTACCACCCACAGCCCAACTATCAAGTTGATAGACTAAGCCAGGAGATCAGAAGGTTCCTCAGATCATATTGTGCAACTAAACAACAGGACTCAATTAGATACCTTCTATGGGCTTAATATGCACCAAAATCACCAACTCTCTTCAACAGGACTCAGTGTGTATGAAATAGAGCGAGTCTAAGCAACCTCTCCCTGTAGACATTGAGGGTGGATTAGACTGTCTTGTACAGAGTCTGCTCAATTTAAAATTCCAAGGCTGGCTTGCCAGAATTCTAGCGTGGCTTCTGCCCTCTCACTTCCTGGTTCTACACTGTATAAACTTCTCACGAACATTGTCTCATCTCATCTTGCCCTCCACTCATGTTTGTACACATTCTGAGCCATGTTCTTGTATTCGCCAGTGCAAGCTTCTACCAAGTCTTCTTCATGAGAATGTGAGGTTTTACGATCAGCAGGAGTAGCAGATTCTCCAACAGGGATACATCAGATCAGTGACTCACATCCTCAGACTAGTTAAGCAAGGCACTATTATCCAGTTTGGCCATTGTCAGGAAATACTCACATAATTTGCTTGACAACGTAGTGCGTGGGGGTGTTTGCGTGTTACACAAGATCAGGTGATGCAGTAGCAGGGCGCTAATTATAGGGTCATTTTAAAAAGATAATTTATCTGCATAATCTTTGATTCCTATGCCTCTTATATACAGGGCATGTATCAATGCTCTTGACTGCTTGTCATGTTGATCTTCCATGCCTTTATTTTCAGTAAAAATGTGTTCACAGTGTCAGCCCATGTATTTGATTTATTAATGCCTCAACCTAGCATGTACGTGTATGTGTGAGTGAATGTTTCTCTGGACTTTTGACTTTGTTAACCATGCTGTCTAATTTGTACTGTGGTGCGTAAATGCAAAACAAATTAACAAAAGCAAATTCAGAAACACATCAACATGAACTGAAACCAGAAATGATAGATCCTAATTGAACATGACAAGCTCTTTGTTGATTATAGACAGCATGTAAAAAGCAAAATGGAAAAATAATTGCACTTTTCTAGTTATCTATTTAGTTTATCACAAATGATTTATTTATGTTATTATAGTGAGGAATATTTCTTTCTTTTAAATAATGCACCTTCTTTTAGGCAGGTTGTCACCGTTATCGTAGTCATATTAATGCTACTCAAAGTTAACAGTATATCTAAAATATGATTGATAAAAAAAATAAGTATAACTGAAGATATAGTTTTGGCCCATGTTTCCTCTTACTGTAAATATTTTTTCCCCTCTGTTTTCCATGGTCTCTCAGATTGTTGTGTTCTGAAACCAATCAGCAACAAGCATGTTTTATTCAATAAGAAGCTGCTCTTTGCATTTTTCAAGTTAATGTAGATGTGTTGTGATATAGATAGATAGATAGATAGATAGATAGCCTTTGTCACCTCAAGGTTCATGGTATTTAAATAGCAACTTTAATCCAGATCGCGGTGAGCTGTTGAGTGAGTGAACAAAATCATATCCAAATGCTGCATGTTAACAAGAAATCCTGCTCATTAGCATTTTGAGTTTATGTGAAAAATAAAACTTTTTTGCTTTGAGTTGCTTCTTTTATTTATATTATTATTAGGAACTACAGTATGTTTTGTTGTAATCTGTAGGCTGGCAGGATAGGAGCAGGTTATTACAGACAAATTTGCAAAGACAGCCATTTAACATAATTATTATAACTGTAACTATTTATGACTATCAGTCCCAATAATTTTTTCAGTATCATCGGTTACTATTAGATGTATATTTAAATCTTTTCACTGATATATGAACTTATTAGTCTTTATCAGTCCGCTTATTCTGCGACAGTTCTAAATTCAAGGTGAGAATTTGAATAATATGAATGATCTATCTAGAAATTCAGCTTAAACTCTAATGTAGCACAGTTGTAATATCTTAAATGAGAGCATGAGGGCAGCTGATGTCACCGTGGAGAACATTATAAGTGTGCGTGGTCATTATATAAGAGATTGTGGAGCAGTAAAGCTTTATATAGCTATATAACTTTATACTCTGTGACAATCACTTAAGGTTTACTATATGTGTAGCAGTCTGGGAAAACTCGTTGGTTGTTCTGATAAACTGCCAAAAATGTTCTTTTGACCAAAGTTTTTCTGCCAGTAACGTACTTTGAAATGTCTATTTTTAAGAAAACACAAATATATTTTACTAAAACAATGTGGAAATAGATTTTATTTAGTCTACATTCTAACCTAGCCTTGGCTGATTTTGGAGCCAGTTTAACAAAGCAAAATGGTAAAAACAGTCAGTCTGCCTAAAGATGTCTTAAACTTTGCTAGCTATGTGTGAATTCCTCACATGCTTGTAAATGCTCCACTTTCATTTCACTGTAGCGGAAAGGAAATAAGTCAAATCACTTCAATTTGTAACCAGATACTAGCTGGGAAAATGTCCACAATGCTCCTGCGCACTTCATCAAAACAGATCAGTGCACTTACACGTTTTTTACAGACAACAGCAGACAAAATTTTTAAACGTTTAAAAGACATTATTAAATAGAAATTTAGCCAAAAACCCAGAACTGATTAAAGTAATAAGCAACTGTTTTCAGTGCTGATATTAAATGAAGAGTATTTAAATGCCACAAGTGACTTTTACCTCAGGTGATGAGGTAGAGACTGTTAACTTATAATTCTTAAAACTTTGGCAGTAATGTTTTTTTCCATAAGGAGAAAATGCTCTAGTTTTTAAAATGCTAGATATATGCCCACATTTATATTATAATTTATATTCTTATAGATTTTATTGAACATTTCTTTTTAGACAGTCCCTATGAACATCAGAACTGGGAAATATTATAATTCTTATGTTTTTTTACAATTTTTTATGGTATTTTAATTTCTTTCTTTTTTTTTTTCTTTGACCTATTTTTACTTCTGCAAAAGATAACTGTATTCTGAAATATAAAACATCACAAGCATGGTCTTGGGAAATTAGGGATCAGCAAAGACACAGTCAACAGTTTTTAATGTACTGTACGCAGTTAATAGTATATTTACAGTCTAATAGCCATGAGTTAGTGAGAGTTTCGCCATGACTTAATGGTCCCTCTAATTAATGCCTAAGCCCACTAGCATTTTATTACTCTTTTTACAACCCTCCTGAAGTGTGCTCAAATCATTTATTTTATTTGCACTGCCTCCTTCACAAATGCAGAGGCAGGCCATCCTCCAGGCTTCTGCATAAATTCCATGTCAAAACTATTTGATATGCAGGTGTAACAAGAAGCAAGTTGATTATTTATACAAGGAACAGCTCCTTTTTATGAGAGGTTTCACCTATTGAGTGACACCTAACTAACCCAGCTATTTGATTCCTCAGATCAGTGACTTCTCGATCCCAAGTGACTCGACTGTATATCTGTGCAATTCTCTTTTGGCCTATTACGAGTGCAATATTTTTCTTGCTCTCTTTGACAAGACCACAGTGTGGAAGCATCTCTCATGCTGCTTTGGCTTGCCTCTTATTTGCAGCGATATTGATTATGGTTATGGCCACATGCCAGTAAGGCTTGCATACTCATTGGATTGAGCTCTTTATGGTAACAGAGAGGCTTAGGCTAAAATATTCTAATTCAATTAGACAAGAGCTCCATCACAACATGAGATGGTGAGTGGGTGTGTGTTTCTTTTTTTTCCTTTTTTCCGTGGACTTTCTGTGTTTTACAAAGACCAGATGACTAATTATGATTGCCTGTATTCAGAGTTGAGATAGATTTGCGCATAGTAAGGATTTTATACTGAAATACACACATCAATATTCATACAGTACAGACATGAGCACTAGTAAAAGTTACACAAGAGATGAGTTTTGTTCATCTGAGACACTGCTTTTTTCACAGATTTTTTAATGGATAAAATGATATACTACACTCTTATGTTATGCTTTTATGTTACATCGTATTACACTTGACGGCAAAGAAAAAAAAACAAACAAAAACAACAATTTCTTCAGGCCATATTTTCTATCTAATCACATTTTTATTAGAGGCAAGTGCTCCTATTTAAAGGATGTGGTCTAGTAAAATTCCTGATTATTAGTAACTTTAACTGTGTAAATACTGACAGAAATTTTGGACATAAGTTGCCAACTCTGAATATGGCCCAAAGAAAAGAAATCTTATTGTACTATTGAGCACTACTGGCATGAGTTAGGCTGTTATTGTTGTTATATGACACTATAGGTACATGAATATGTTCCTATAGTATGTTTATATAGTAATCAAGGTATATAGAATATGTTTATATAGTAATCAAGGTTAAAATAACAAATTCACAAGTAAAAATTCATAAGATTTGCTTCCTGCTTCCCGTGTGTTCCTGATTCTGAAAAGTTCATCTGCCATCCCTGCATAAGTCGAAACTGTTCTACGGACAGCCAGACCGTGCCTTGGATGATATGCTGTGAGGCAGGTGGTGTAGCACACACGTAGCGTGTGCTATAGATGTGCGTTACCAAACTGTGTAGCTCATTAAGTTTAAACATAGCCACATACCAAGTGAAAATATTTGTCTTGCAAACATCAACAGGGATTAAGTTGTTCTTTATCAGACTATTGAAAATACTTGTTCATTAGGCAAATGAAAACAACCTGTTGTGTATTCTGAGATGCTTTTCTACTCACCATGGTTGGAAAGAGTGGTTATTTGAGTTACTGTAGGCTACTTACTTCTCTTATTAACAATGGCATTTCCAGTCACTGGATTATTTTTTTTCACCTTTCTGTGTAAACTGTTGTGTGTGAAAAATCCCAGGAGATCAGCAATTGCTGACATGCCTAAACCAAATCTGGAAACCACTGGATTGGAGATTTATTTGGATATTAAGTATACAATTTTAGCATTTTAAAGTTTGGTTAGCCCCAAAAGTGCAAAAAAAAATGCAGTTGTATATTCCATTTCAGGGCTCCTGAGTGGCACAACAGGAAAGTGCTCACCCTATCATCTGGAGGTTGTGAAGACGATTGTGGAGGAAGCACTTGATAGCCTTCACTCCCCCGGTTAGTAGCTGTCGTGTAATAAGGAAGAGATGTCTGATGGGTGGGAATTGACCATGGCTAAATAAGGGAGACAATCTGGAAAAAAATTTCCACTTCAAGACACACTGCCAACATCTACATTTAAAACCTAATGTACTTATAGAAAAACAACATTACAGCCATGGAAAATTACATACATTTTGATCATTTTGATAGCTGATTACAAACTGAATGGATTAAGCTTATGTTTTAAGCTTATATTATGCTATTGCATGTGACTAAGCAAAAAAAGAAAAAAAAACTTGATCAAACTGTGAGAAAATCATGGTTAGCTAGCAAGATTTTAGAAATATGTAGGCAGACTGACTGTTTTTACCACTGTGAGTGTTAAACTATCACCTTACACAAGGCAGACAGTCAAGGTAAGGTTAGAAAGTTGTCTAAAGAAAAACATTTTCACATCACTTTGATAAAATATACTCACATTTTCTGAAAGTAGAGATGTCAAAGTAGATTACTGGCAGAAAATAATCATTAAGGAAAAAAAAAAAAAAGATTTTTCATAATTGTTGATTATTTTCCAACCATGGCAACATCCAAAAGTGCTCCAAATCTAACTTGCCAGACCATAAAATAAGTTAAATATCACAACAGCCAGCTAGAAAGAATGCTGAATATTTGTGTGAAAATCCCACTAGATCAGCAGTTTCTTACTTAAACCAGCCTGTCTGGCACCAACAACCATGCCATGATCAACGTGACTGAGATCACATCTTTTTTCTTTATTCTGATATTTGCTGTGAACATTACCTGAAGCTCTTGACCTGTATATGCAGGATTTTATGCATTATGCTGATCCCACATAATTTGCTGGTTGGATTACCACATGAATGAGCAGGGCTACAGGTGTTCTTATAACAGTGGCTGGTGAGTGCATGTAGGTGGTGTGATGTATGTATGAATGTGGATGAAGTCAAATTTTTGCATATTCTGTACACTCCATACATTAAGACCATATCTTTCTGATAAAAAATGACACCTCTGAAACCTCTCCATGCTAATTTTAAGCAAAAGTTACATAAGAGGGCACTCTCCCACCTGTTTCGCACCAATGAGTCAAAACAGCCCACCTCAGCATGTCCATCAAGACGTTGAGTCGTGTTCACACCTCTTATGCTGTTGCCTTTTTGCACAGTATACTAAAGGCCATGATCTAATGGCCAGCCACTTTCTACTGTCTCCATATAGACATGTTTAAAGTGTACTGCCTGTTATCAAAGGCAATTATTACAAAAAGTGACCACCCACTAATATGTTTTTCCCACATAAGTGAAAAGAAAGCCTCTGCTTGATCTGAGCAGCATTGGAAGCACTCTCTTTTTCTTCTGCATGGACAGAGTGATGAGGAAGGGCAGGTGCATGTGGGGTAAATTGGCATTCATTAGACTGTGCTGCCCTTCAGCCAGTATTCAGTACAGGATACAACTGACCCAGACAATTCCCTAGCTAAATTCCCTTGATTGTACAGTGTTAGGGTCTGAATTGAGATAAGGATCTAAATTTGGGGGCAGAACGCGAGCAGCTTTCTCTCCTGAGATCCAGACTTCAAACATGCCCTTTCGTGCCAGCCCATTGACTGACAACAGGCCAGGCAGTGTTTAGGGAATGCGCTTGCTTTCTCAGCCATGAAACAGTTTCAGATGTTTTGGAGGATGCTGTCTGCATGTTATCAATATGCTCCCATATGACTGCCTTTTATGATTTATTTAAAAAATAAAATCATGTCACAGCTTTGTACATTTTTTTTTTTTATATGTGATGGACACATTTGCCAAAATGTGACTACTTCTATTATATAGTCTGCCAATGTTTAGCAATATTTAGAAATTGTTTTTTTATAAGGCAAGCCTTAATACGGTGTGTGATTTAATCACGTTATCTACGATTGGACTCTTTTAACTTAGCAGAAGAATTTCAATTCTGTCAAAATATCATCTGCTATATATATATATATATATATATATATATATATATATATATATATATATATATCAATTCTGCCCTGAACATATGGATTAGATTGGTTTGGGTTCAAAGTAGCAACAGATTTTGCCCTTGAGTTTGGTGTTACTTGATTTAAATCAAAGTAAAATTTTCAAACCCAGACAATCTAGCTAATGTTCCATATTGTTTGGTATAATGTCTGTATTTCTAGATTTGCTATACAATTATCTTTCATTACAGAATCAAATAGTTGCTAGAATTGCTTAAAGCAAGGCTTTTACAGACATATTCCTAATTGTAGATTTAGTTCAACAATTTATTATGGATGGATAGTAAGAGAAGGTAACTTCAGTCAGTATAGGCTATAAATAGGCATGGAAAAATTAAAGAAAAAAATGACAGCCACAAGAGGCAGTTCATTAATTAAAACTTGGTTAGGTTTGGTACATCGCCTGCATGCTCATTTAAATTAGCTCCTTGCCTACAAGAGAAGAGAGACCCTTTTATATATTCACAAAAATTGTTATGAGGTGTTGCTCTTTCCACTGTAGCCAAATCGCTGCTTGTTTGGAAAACTACAGACTTTCCTGAACTGGACTGGTGTCTAATTTGGATATAAAATATATGATCCGTTTTAACTATGGCATGTGACTATGCAAAAAAAAAAAAAAAAGAAAGAAAAAACTGAAAAGCATGGTTAGGTAGCAAGATTTTAGACATATTTAGGCAGACTGACTGTTTTTACCACTGTGCGTGTTAAACTATCATCTTACACAGACAGTCAAGGTAAGGTTAGAAAGTTGTCTAAAGAAAACATTTCCATCAGTTTGGAAAAACATATTACATTTTTTGAAAGTAGAGATGTCAAACTATATAATTGGCAGAAAATAATAATAATAATAATAATAATAATAAAGATTTTCATCATTTTTAACTGTTTGTCAGAATTCAAACATGGCAACATCCAAAGGTTTTCCCAGACCACCAGAAATAGTGTGTAACACTACTGAACTACTTTTTTTTTCTGCACCAAACTAACTTGCCAGACCATGAAATAAGTTACAGTATCACAAAAGCCTGCTAGAAAGAATGCTGAATATTTAGCTTGCTATTTTTCAACAGATAATAACAACAGTGCACAAATTAGTGCATTTAAATACTTCATCAATATTAATCAAGAACAATGTGTTGCATTTAACCACAATAAACTAAGCTTTCATTTACATTCAAAATAATAATAATAATAATAATAATAATAATAATAATAATAATAATAATTATTATTATTATTATTATTATTATTATTATTATTATTATTGTTGCAATTTTGTTCTAAAAAAAAGCTAGAAAACTGAATTATCCGAAGTTCTTCAGGAAGTGGTACTTCAAGGTTTGTCTATTGTGCAATTGCAGCTACAAACAGACTGATTAAAAATAGATTGCAAACATATATCACATCACTCACAACAATTATAACCTCTAATGAGCATGAAGTCATCTTGATTTCCCTAAAGATTTTTATATAGATTGTATTTTCCTCTGACCATCACTGTCACTTACATCAAACAGTGATAAGGCTTGTGCTCTATAATCTTTGGCTGTAATGTGATTCTCTGTTAAATGGTAACAGAATTTGATTGACGCTGTCAGACAACCAATCGACAATCCGTCTTCTCAGTTTACCATGAGGAAAAACGTCTGTTTTGCAACAAAATGCTTGATAAGTGAGCAGATTTATTGGGATCATTTCATGATTTGGCTTGAGATATTGTACCTGTCATTCAAGAGTCAAACCTTAAAATGCTGTCAGGTTGTTTTGCTAAATACATCTGTAAATATCTGTCAATTGTATTGAATTAGCTCTACAGAAAGGATATATAAGTGTATACCTGCTTCCAGGGATGGCATGTCATGATATTGAATGAGAAGGCTATAAACCATTATGGTCGAGTCTTATAATACAGGGTCTCATCATAGGCATGAAACACACTCACTGAAAGACAGATAGGCAGCAGTAGTGGTGATTGCTATTTTTCATAATTCAAATGTTTCAAGTCTGTAATTATGCCATCTCTCTTTGGACAAGTGAGCATACTAAACAGAAAAGCTGTCCTTACGTTAGCCAGCTCTTTCATTCCAACTAAAGAATGCCAAATTTACAGTTCTGTCATTTTTGTAATTAATACTTTGATTGGACAATGTTTGTTAGTTATATTTATTTCTAGTTTATCCTCCAGAGGCATTTCATATGTGCCTTCTCACTTACATCTCTGCCGGTGACAAGGTACTGATGTATCAGAGAGGTGGGCTTAAAGAAATTAGCTTCAGTGAGCACAAAATCAAGTCTCTTGACATGACTGGCTGTGTGAATCTACAGTCTGGGCTAGAAAGAAATAAGCCCCAGCCTCTACTTCATAACATTTGGTGTATTTTTACTTACAGCCGATGGTGCTGTTGAGCAAGGAAAGTCAAAAAAAAAAGCAAACGTTTTTGTTAACTGCAACTAAGACAATGTGGATGCCAAAAAAAGAGCACACCAGCCTTTCTGGTATGCTCTTAAAGGTGGCATAGCTTGAGCTCTGGTAATTATCTTCAGGTGACATCATGAACCACACCATTAACTATAATGCCTTACAGGTGACTGTATCTAAGGTCAACCAGTAACATAATGGGTCACTGCACACAATTATATCAATTGTCTAAGTATAGACTGAAATCAAAAAGTGTGTACATTGATGGTGCCCTTGCAGTAGAGTGACAGCACCCAACTGTCTGTGATAAGATCAAACTCCATGCTCTCTTAAATTTCTTTTATGAAAATGTCAAGAAGCAGCTGGTAACATGGCACTTGCATTGATCCAAAACTGTGAATTCTTTCATCAGCCCTGCCTTAGGCTGCCTGTGATATTTGAAAGGGAATTGTCACGTTTTGAAATGGTGAGATAAGACTTTATGAAGATGTAATTGCACTTTTTAGTCATAACAGGTCAGTTATGTTCTACACTGAATATCATACTTTTAGTTACTAGCAAGTTTATGACACATAAATGATCCTTCATTGTTATCACTTAAGGCTTTGCTAAACCCCTTGCAAAAAAAGATCATTTTTCATTTAATGTTTCATTTAATGTTCATTTAATGTTCAAATCAGTGTTCCAACAGTATGTTGGAATCTTCAACATACTAATATTCAATATAAACATGAAATTCAATATAAATATGAAATACAATACATGAACAATATTGGAGAAAATGTACCACACTGAAAAGCAAAACTTTTGTTGCATTGCTCTGATATTGCATGATGCTTTTAAAGAAAAACAATCATCAGTGGGTGGATTTTTAAGAAATAAATGCTGGATTTGTGTCAGAAGTGAATGTGATCCATCTATAATTGTTTGACATATGTTTGTATTTCTGTACTTTACCCAAAAATTCAAGGGTAAGGGTAATCTTATCATTCTTTATGACTTTTGCAGTTTAACAGGCTGCAAGAATTATTAGACACAATTCTTCATACAGCTGATTTAACACATGAAGGGCTTAGTAATTAGCTAATAGATAGAATCAAGCGTGCTAGCACGCTAAACTGCAGTGCAGTGGCCCTCAAGGAATGGTGTCAAGTGTTTGTCAGTTTGTGTAATCTGACAACATGGGCTTCTTCATTATGTAGCACTAGATGTGATAGTGCAAGTTGTTCCAGTGATCAGATGCTCAGTTGTATTCAAACTTTCTTGTGCTGGTCAATATCTCAGGTGACACTTGCTGAAAAAAAGTTTCTTATCCTACACTTCTGTCCTTATTTTCAGGGAGGACTAGGGTTCACAATTCTTCCCTCCTACATCATGTTATGAGGAAATACCCAAACTCAAGACTGGCCTGTTTTCACCCCCTTAAAAAAATATGTTCAATGTTACGCATAACGTTCTCCATCCAATCTGACAGACCTTAAGCAGGATTTCAAAGATGGATTGGCACAAATATCAAGATCCAGATGTTCAAAACTGATATAGACAAGAAGATGTGCAGCTATACTTGGAGCCAAACATGGTATTGATCCAGGTGGTTGAATACTTATCAACCAACACATTGCTACTTTTTTGTTTAATCAGCCTTTGTATCAAAATAAAATAAAATATTTTGCACTTTCAAATTTTAGACATATTGTGAAACTCAGTCTCAATTAAGTCCAATTAAATTTCCCATTGTAACAGTACAAAATGTGGAAAGGTTTGTGGGGATGAACACTTATACAGTTGTAATCACTGTGGAAAAAATGTCTTATCGTATTAAAAAGACACTGAAAGGAAGTGGAAGGAGAAAGTCGGAGAGGACAGGATAGCATGAAAAACCCTTTCCATCTCCTCCATAGCTTTGTGAAGCTTCAATGTGCTCCGCTGCTTTCAAGGCCTTCTTGTTGTTGATAACTGCTATATTTGCACAGAGCAAGGCTTCAAGTAGCTGCACCATTGTAAAGTTTTACTGGTTCACTGCAGAAGCGAGTTTGAAAGGAGGGCTTTATTGGTGATTGAAAATCCTCATTGCATTAACTCGCACGATCACTTTGCTGGCATTGAAAACGTCTTGCAGCTGCTTATGAAATTTAGCCTGTCACAAAAATTGCTCTACTGGTGCAATTCTGTGCAGCCATAATAGGATCGGTCAACACACTCTCTATTTCTGACTGGTTTGGCTCTGTATCATTACAGTCTTAGAGGAAATTACACTGCATTGTAAATGGTATAGATAAAATCTTTGCCTGGCTTCTAGTTCTCACAGACATGGACTCATCTAGCAAACAGGGAAAGTCATAGCTGTCCACTTGCAACCTGCTCACTCCTCCAGCACTTCCTGTCTTAGAAAAGACAAAGAGTGGGAACTTTAGAGGCTGGGTCTAAACAGCTGAATGGTTTCTTTTCCCAACAATAACTCGAAGAACTTCACACCTTTCTGCAGCCAAATTCTGAGAGCAATGACATAGTGGAATTAGCCATATAGAAAACAAATATGTTGCATGTATATATAGTATGTATGCTGTGCTTTCCACTAAGATTTTTTTACAAATACAGATACGAATAGGAGGTGCACTATTCATTTTTTGTTGCATTTTTTTCCCCAGATCGGGATGCAATGAAAATGTCACATGAGTAGGAGGTTTTTACCTTAATGCAGGTAAGCAGAAAAATGGTGGAAAGATCGTATTTACAAGTTCAACGCATCTGAACGCCACCACAATGTCGTAATTACGAGTGGGAAACTCGGGATTTTATTTGAGAAAATTGCCTGCACAAAATACGATAGCCTTGTACAACTACGACATAATATGTAACTATAAAGTTTACAGTGGCTTCATAAATTGATTAAAAAATTAAAAAAGCAAAACACTCCTGATGTGTATTCTTTGTTCTTCATTTTCTAGAAGGAGAGTTAAAAAAAACCTTGCTGTATTTTTTGTAGAAAGGTATAGCGCCATCTTGCTCCGACCAAAGCCAACTAAATTAGTTAGAAAATGTCATGGGCAGGGACAAATAAAAATAATCACAGTCCCATGCATCTTTTGATTTAAGCCATGCCCACCTCAGGATTAAATCCAAATACATATACAGACATGAATATTCAAAGTACTATACAGACACAGATACAGATAGTGACATTGCATTACACTCCTAGTGTAGACTTAGTAACCAGAAAGCCGCTTTGCTTGAGTGTTAACTCCATTTTTCCAGCAGCATTTTTTTCCTGGCCTTGATCTTCCATATCCAATCTGTGACTACTGGCTGTGAGTCAAATGCAGTGTCCGGTCACTTTCAGTGCATGTATGTCTGCTTCCTTGCTCTATATTTCAGATTATTTGTCATGCATTGATCATGACGAAGGGTTTGCTCTGCTGTGGCATTTGGCTATCAGTTTCTGCCACCTTTCTCTCAGGTCTGAGCTTCTTCAAAGACGCCTGCCCCTGCAGGGTATCTGTGTTCACTCTGTGAGAAGCTTCATGGAGCTTTGAGGAATGTTCATGACTTTGCTCCAAGCCGGCATTGCAGACATATGAATTGCAGATGGCATTAAAAGGGTTGCGACCAACAAGTCCATGTCTTTATAATTATAGTTATACTTTGTGATGTTAGTATTATAAGGTTCTATCTGCCATTCATTCTTCACCCAAACAGAACCTTATATTAATAAGGTTGTGTTCCAGGGTCCCCAGTTCAATCCTGAACTCAGATTACTGTCTGTGTGGCATTTTACATGTTCTTTGTGTGGTTTGTGTGGTTGTCCTCCATTTTCTCTCGTTTCCTTCCATTCCCAAAAATATACCAGTACTATTAACTGCCCCTAGACATTTGTTCCATCGAGGATGTATTCCAACTTCATGCCCAGCGTTCCTGGGATAAGCTCCCGATCTACCACCACCATGACCAGGAAAAAAGACTTACTGAAGATGAATGAATAATGAACAAGAACAATAATAATGTTCTGTTATTCTTTTATTGTTTATATTGTTATCCCTTTTTCCTCTACCCTAATGTAATTTATATGAACACCTGCACTAGGAAAAATCCCTCATGCATCTTTTACTTGTCAATTAAAGATGCTGAATTCATTGACGTAACTATCCTGTGTGATTTTATTCACAGGACCAGATGGATGTATTTTACTCAAGCTTTCCTGAATCACTTATTGAACTTGTGTGGTGCAGCATATGGAAATATGGCATGTTCATAGTTTCCGTTTTAAGACGTTTTACAAACTTCCCTTCAACTTTTCAAGAATTGTGAAAATGGTACATCTGAGATTTTTATTGCTTATTTGAAATGTTATGTTGCACCCATAATTCTTGAAAGAACATAAAAATGGTTATCAACCCGCTGTTTCCCACAGCAATTTAATGTCTGTGGACAAAAGGAACATGGACAGTGTGATATTTCCACATCCCAAAGAAGTGAGCAGCCTTTTGGTTTCACTGTGGATTCACTGTGAAGAAAAATATTTCTCTACAAATATGGGAAGCAGATATTAGAAACCTAAAACCCAAAGGTGACCGGATGGAGGGAACTTTCCAGATTGTCCTCACTGAGTAAAATTTAGAGCATCCACAAAGATTTGGAAGAAAGGATCATTGTCAGTTCAACACTAAAGAACAAGGAGTCACTCTGAACAGGAGAAAATTCTGAGAATATGTGTGTTTTTATTTTAAGAGAAATGTTATGCAGGAATTAAGGCAGGCAGGCTAGTTAAGTTGTTTATTTATTTGTTCTTTACACCACAATGCTATTGAATGCACAATCATGATTGGTCAGAAAGCATTGCTTAATTTTCTATAACAGCAGATCTGACTGTATTTCTGGTTACAAAGTTTATATTAATATGTCATTCTTATCAATTCTGTAGCAACAACATACTCAGCAGACGTATATGGCAGACATGACACATAAAGGCATATGTGTAACTGTTGATATGGTGCAGTTTTTTTCTGTAAGAAGAATTTGATTTAACATTTATGGAAGGAGTCTCCAAAAACAAATTTTGGGGAAAAAACAGCTGAATATTAAGCAAGTTATCTGGGTAAAGCTGCATCTCTCCATAAATGTGCATTGAATACTAGCAAGTCTCACCCCTGATAAAATGACGGGGTGTTGACATGTGAAAGTAGTTAAACAGCAGTTAATGTGAGAAATGAGAAATGGGGAAGTTTTCTTTTTTTGATCAGTAGCTGCTAACTTCGCTTATGCCCTGATACGAAAGGAGGAGGGTTGGGCGTGGGGCTACCCCAGCACCCCCCGCTTCCCCTACCACCCCTGGAAAATCCCTGTAGGCTGCAGAAACATCAGTAGCTGCTGGTTTTGGGCTTTGGATAAATGCATTCTGCGGCTTTTCATTTTATTTTCTGATGTGTTAGTAAGACTCAGGGATCTGTCTGTACCATCTGTAGACAGCTGTTTCATGCATGATAAGGCTGCCATATGAAGCATTCCTTCAATGCGGTGTGTGAGTATTAAAATACAGGAATTGTTTCAGTATCTGAAATGGGAGAACTGCTTGTCAAGTTCTTTGCAATGGTTTCATAGGAAAAAGTAAAGAATATTGAGAGCATTCAATGTAAGAGATTTTTTTTTTTTTTTTTAGGATTGATTGGGCTGGAAAAAGGAAAAGCCTCACAATAATGGTAAAACTAAGCATAATGGCAGAATATAAACACCTTAATTACTGTATATACACAAAATATTATGCTTTAAATGATTGGAATTGGAAGATATATTCAGAGTATATTCAGTATAGAGACATTTTGAAATTGATATTTCATTAGAAAAGTATTCTTTTTATATAATGGTCTATATTGGTCAACTTTCAGTGTCACATTGTGTTAACATTTCAATGCTTCAGCTTCAGCTTTTGCGTTCAGATAAGAGCCATTAGTATGGGCACTAAAACAAGACTTTTTGGAATGACAACTTTTTTTCGGAATTGCTACCTGCACACTTGGAGAACTGGATGACTGAAGACTGGAAATCTTCAACTGTCCAATCCAATCTCCAACTGTCCAACAGTTTTGGGTGGGCCTGTACCCCCTTTAGCCTCAGATTCCTATTCTTGACTGACAGGAGTGAAACCTGGACTGCTGTTGTAGCCCATCTGCCTTAGGTTTCAACATGCTGTGCATTCTGATATGCTTTTCTGTTCAACATGGTTGTATAGAGTGGTTATTTGAGTTACTGTAGCCTTCCTACCAGCTCAAACCAGTCTGACCATTCTCCTCTGACCTCTCTCATTTCCACCCACAGAACTGCCACTCACTGGATGTTTTTTTGTTTTGTTTTTCACATCATACTGTGTAAACTCTAGATATGGTTGTGTACGAAAATCCCAGGAGATTCTGATGTTTGATATGTACATTAACTGAAGCTCTTGACCTATCTGCATGATTGTACGCATTGCACTTCTGTCACCTGATTGACTGATTGGATAATTGAGCATGAATGAGAGTAAAGGTGTTCCTACTGAAGTGGAGGGTGAGTGTTTACACTGGTTTTACCTCCTACAGCCTCAGAAGCACTTTGCTTGCACAGCTGAAGAAGGACCTTTGAGGGATATGAGGAATAAACCATGGAAGAGACACCAGTATATCTTGCATCATGCACTCACAACATTCACACACTTATTTACACCTAGGGGCAATTTTACATTAGTCAGTCCACTGAACAGCTTTTTTTTGTGAGGTGGGAGGAACAAATTACAGTACAGTGCCTATCAAAAGCATTCACAGTTTTTGACCATCTGAAGTTCCTTATGTTTTTTTTTCTTTTAGAGTTTAATCACAAGCATTGCCACAGATCAAACAGAATAGTATATACAGTTAAATACAGAAACCTAAATCTTTGTGGAACTTATTCACTGATATCTCTCAGATCCTAATGGGACTCTTGGCACACTTGTAGGGGAAACCTGTTAATCAAAATAGATAAAAGACTTATGGAGAGAGCTAGTAACATACTAACGTACTAATAAGAGTGATAAACAGTGCTAATGTTGGTCTTTTCTGATTATATGGTGTCTCTCTTTTGCTGTGGCATTTGGCATTGTCTGGCTCTACTTTTCCCCTTAGAGGGAAGGTCACTGCAAATCCATACCACATTCTTCTGACAGATCACCTGTATCCTACGCCTATGTTAATAGGAACAATTTCTTCCAGGATGACTCCGCCCCATCCACAGGGTAGGAGGGCTAAATGAAGTAAAATTATGTACATCTAATACAATGGCGCTCACAGTGAACAAATGTCGACCCAACTGGTGTTCGTCTCTCCAATACAGTTCAATACAGAGACCTAGTGGTTTGTTGGTTTGCCACTGTTTTATATATATATATATATATATATATATATATATATATATATATATATAATGCATGTGTCTACGTGTATTCCATTAACATCCCATATATCCCATTATCCTCTGAGTGAATACCATTCAGTCGTGTATGTGTTCAAGTACAAAGCAGTTTGTGACTTTTCTCAGATGCCTTTTTCTCCATTAATTTCATGCATGAGCTGGTTAGTCTCTGATTACGCAGCATCTGAAAAGAAAACGTGAAAAGCAATCAGAAATAATAAATGGAAATGAGGTATTTTTATAATAGTACCATAAAACTAAAAATCTGTAAATACAAATGCTATACACCTAATGTCACCATTTTCTGCTTTTTATTTTTCAAAGCATCTACTCCTCTGCAAGTTGAAGTGAAGTGAAGTTTGGCCTTGATGTCATTTCAAATAAATCCACCATTTAAATTTGCAATAATGTGCTTAAAGAAATAAGTTGTGTAATGTGTTTATAATATGAATATGATTGTGAATATGACAGTAGGATAAATGCTCTTCATCATATACTGAAATTGATGAACATTTTAGAGTCTCATGTCACCATGTGTCAACCCAAAAATTATACCACAGATGCGACCATTGAGCTCACTGTCGGTTTCTGCCTGACTAAATACAACGAATCACCCCTGACCTTTCACAAAAAATATGCCTTTCACACAACACATGATTGAGCATAGCCTTGCTAAATGTTGGATTGTCAGCAGCAATCACATCACATATTTAATTCAACCTTTGCAGATGAATGGGCTTGAGATATAAAAGAGTCCCAGCTTGATCGTTCAATGACAAATTGCAATTCAGTATGACCAGTCAAATCTGAGTTTAGGTGTATTTTTCTAATATTGTATTATTCAGACATTTGCGTCAATAACACGAAAATCAGCATGAGGACAGGTTAAGGGAGGCCTTTGTCTAACTGTTGTGCATATAATGCCACCCTCATCAGTTTATGCTTGTTCTCGTCAGTGCTGAATTAGATTGTTCAAATATTATTTGGATTTTATAATATTTTTGGACTACAAACATTCAAAAGCTTAAAAAACACAGACACACTAAATGAATGCTTGCATTGTAATTTTTTTCTTACATAAGCCCTTCATGTTTTTTCAGCCATCTTTTGTGGCTGAGTCTTTTTAAACAAAAAAAACTGTATGATACTGGGCTACCTAAATGAAAAATGAAATGTAAAATGAAGCTAAATATCAGAGACAAAAGATATATGTGAGTAAGTAAATAAAAATAAAAAAAAAAAACATTCTAACGTGTTGAAAATTATAATATTATGATGTTGTCTCCTTGTCATTTGCTTCAGAGTTGACAGGTAATTACTGTAATTGATATCCTTACAGTATATAATGATATTTCTAACAGTACATCCCAATGTGTTTCATTCCTCTTATACTACAGCAATTTGCCAGTAAAATTTTTAATTTATTAATAAGTGACACATTCTATTTTATTGATACATTTAATGTTGTGGAACATCCATGAGACAATTCATATCAGCAATGCACTTCATATCAGCAGCAAAAAAAAAAAAAAAAAAACACTTGTTCAATCCAGTCTGAAATTCTAACAAAAGAATCTGATAAAAAAAAAAAAAATGTTTATTAAAGCAACCAAGTCATTTTGGCTCACAAACATATCGAGTAACACAATAATGGTTAAAATGAACAATCATGTTACACAGTAGGAAAATAATAAAATGAAGAACATTAACAAAATCAGTGACCACAGAAAAACGACAGAAAGAAAAAAAGAAATCAAGGACCAACTGTTTAAATTATCAGAATTATCAGGTTAATCTAGTGAGTGGATATTAGCGACAGTACCTAGCCAGGCTAACATTACTTAGCATTCCCTAGCTTTACATCCAGATTAAACTTGCTCCACTTCTCCTGCTATTAACTTCAATTATTTTGTATGCTAAAATAATTCAAGTTATGCCCTTTTATCAAAAACAAGGTTGACAAAATAGTGGAAGAACTAAGAAGTCGGAAAATTAGCCACATCAGGATCCTTTGCTGCTTTCGGTGCCTATTTTTACGGTGGAATTAATACTTGTACTCATCATTTTGTTAATGCTGTGTAGCTAAAGAAGTGTAACTGCTGCATCCAAATACCAAAACTAATTCAAGTTCTGAAATTTAAACATTTCTAATCCAGGATTAAATCTCTCTATTGTTGAGCAAATGCATCCACAGTCTGATAAAACATGTTGGATTTGTTCAGCTATAATTTGTAATGAAATTGTGCTAGCCTAAGTACACAGAACATCAATGGTCGGCAAATTTGTAGATACAAATCTGATGTGCTTTCTTGATACAAACTGTCATTATTTATTATGATGATGTACTGAAATGAATGTCTCATCCACCATGCTGAATCCTCCTGTTCACTACAGCCCCAATGGGAACTCCAGATCAACTATTTAGATTCAGCTTCGACTCCTAGGGAATAGTCCCTTATCAGGAACCATGTTCTCTTTTTGTCAGATAAAGCAGATTAATGTGTACAATTCTAAGCCTATAATAAGCTATTGGACTTTATTATTATGACAGAAAGGGGTTCAGGGAACTGATTCTCATTGTAAAACTTGTGAATAGATGGATGGCTAGATGACATAAACTTCCACCTGTAATTACTGTCTGAATGACAAACAGCATTTCCTTTAAATTTCCTGTCAGCAAGGCTTTTTTGGAGTGGAGCAGAGCACTGTCTACTTAGATTGTTACAGACTTGTTTGGGAAAGTAAAGAGAAAAGAGGTAAGATATGAAAAACAAGTCATTGTTTTGCATGTGTGATTACACTTCTAAGCCAAAAACCCTGATGTGCCTAATGCATATACATACAGGTAAATACCCATGAACTTTCAATATTTTTATTTCTTCTATTTCTGCTAACAGCAAATTAATGGAGTGGCTAAAGCTAAATGTATATGTGAACGGAAGTGATTCCAGCCTTAACCAAGGTCCTGCCAGCTTTAACCAAGTGTTTAACACATTATTAACACATCTAAATTTGCTACACCACTTATTAAAATGTTTCTGGACATGTAAGGGTTCTTAGCTTCATAAAAGGCTTCTAGTTGGGTTCTTAAATGGAAATAAGCACATGGAAGCTATTTAAGTTCTAAAGGCCGTATTCAGGGTTGACAACATAAGTTCGAAAGTTACATGAATATTTAGGCAGGGAAAGTTACTTGTATTCAAAGCAATATGCAATATGATGCAGAAACAAGAGATATATTTTTTAAAAAACAAATAAATAAAAAGAAAGACTAAAGTCATGTGATATAAATGTGATATATGATATAATCACTGCAGATTTGCTTTAACAAAATGGCTTTCACCTTCACTATTTAGCAGCGCATAAAATAGCACTTGATCCAGCACATCCTATTATGTTGTTTTCAGCAAACTTTACCTCTGCACAACTGTCCATGTAGCACATAAGTCGGCAGTTACGTCTTATGTCTGAATGCTATTGTGTGTAATTTTAGTATTAACTCAACTTTACACTGTTGTAATTTCATGAGGCCTTTTATTATTACACAACTATTTCAGTGGGGCTTTAGTACATGAATTGTAGTGCTTGCAGAAAAAAAAAATGCCTGAATAGTCTTTTTCTCCCATATTTTCACATCAGGCAGTGACCTAGATGGGAGGAGCTGAGAGCAACTAGGTAGACATTCACACGGTTCAGTAGATGAAGTTCCAAATACATTAAGTTGCATTTTTTTTACTGATGTATCCAAGTTACAGTTTCATTCCCCTGAAAGCGGTTTGATTAATAAGATATCATTTAGGGTGGCACAGTGGTGCACCGGCTAGCATTGCTGATTCACAGTCCCAGGGTCCCTGAGCTTGAGTGACTGTCTCTGCAGAGTATTGCATATTCTCCCTATGTCCACATGGGTTTCCCCTGGGTCTCTGGGTTCCTCTCATCTCCCAAAAATAAGCTGGTAGGTGGATTGACTATGCTAAATTGCCTATAGGTGTGAGTGTGTGAATTTGTGTGCATGGTGCCTTGCATGAACCAGGGGGTATTCCCGCCTCACTCTAAGTGTTCCTGGGATAGGCCCTGGATCCACCATGACCATGACCAGGATAAAATATTTACTGAAGATAAGATAAGAATGATAAGAAATTAATGATGTAACCGATTTAGACACTAAAATATAAAGTTTCAAATAGCCAATTTGTCATTATACTGGGCTCCTCTGTGGATTGCTGGTAAAGCCACTGCTTACACTGAATAGTCCATCCAGAATAACTCCCAGTGCATGTAGGTGCAAAGCAAAACTAATCAGCTACTTTCCCAGGGAGACAGAGAACTTCAACAGCATAGGTCACTCCTTTATGCTGTTTTCCTTAGTGGAGTCATGTACTGGTTCAAGCAAGGGCACGGCGCTATGCAACAAATCAAGAGAGTGAATAGAGATAATTGGCAAGGCTTCTGGCTCAAGAAGACGCAGAGGTAGAAATCAGCCATTGTCCTGCCCTCCTGGACATTACTGTAACACAACAACATGAGCAGAAACTTACACACATTCGACTGGAGGCGACTAAATCATGACTAAATCAAAGAAAGAAAGAAAGAAATGACATGATGGGGCATGCTGTTTTAGGAACATAATCAACGATGGGGTAGTGTGATACCGTTGCCACCCTGAGGTTGTTATTTCTCAATAACATTCCAAGGTATTTAATTAATGTTGTGGAATGTTTGTGAAACAAGTTCCTTCTGCTTATCACACATTACAGCAGCTCTAAACAGTTCCCTCATCAGTGTTTCTTTTTTTTCCTCTTGTGAAGTTAGTCAAATAAAAACTGCAGCTTATTTCTTGGTGATGAGAAACTGCAAAGCCCTCCGTTCTGAAGTCTTTCCTCTGTCACAAAACTAGGTTACAGCTTTACTTTAGATTGTTACAAGTGAGTGTTGACACTGGAGACTCCCTCCAAATACGCTAAATAAAAATGTCACCATATCAACAATAGCACACATTTTTAAACTCAGTTCATGAGTGGTGCAACAGAAAAGCATTCACCCTACTGTTAGGAAATCAAGAGATTGAATCCTGACAATCTCACAGGCATCCATGTCAGGAAGTCCAAAAGAGTAAAATTTGTCTCTAGGTGGGAAGCATACTCTCTCTCCTATCCTCTCCTCAGCTGTCAATCATAGCAACACTAGCCAATCTTGCACATCTGTGAGCTCATGTATGCAGAAGAGGGCAGATAGAACTTTCCCCTGAGTGTGTTATGCTGCTCTGTCATGCAGAAGTTCAAAAAGATATGTTTGCCCTCATGTATCTTGGAAGAAGCATGTGTTAGCCCTAACCCTCCCCAGGTTGGTAAGTGTTGCATGATAGAGGACAAAGACAAAATTAGGGATAAAATGGGGGGAAATAAAAATGAACTAAATAAATAAATCTTGCAGGAATTACTGCTGTCAGAGCTGCTGTTACAGAAAATTAATCAATACCTTTTGACCAATCACAGTCGAGAATTCAACAGCGCTATGGTATGAGAACTGGGAGACAATCAAAAATATAATTATCCTTGAGATAATTAAAGGGTGTAGGGCTGCAGGTCATTTTCTTCCATGGTGAGTGCTTGAAATTGTTCTCAGCTATTTGACTACAATGTGCTATAATTACACACATGGGAGACTGGAATGACATGCCTTCTTTTCTTCTTCTTATCTTCCTCCCACTGTTTGGCACTAACCCTAGGCATGGACATGTTTATAAACAGGAAAATGGCATTACCAGGCAGCCCTCTCCATTTACTGCCCATAAATCAGGGCACACACTACAGTTTGCACCTTTGTTTACTATTGTAGGGATAAGCAAAGAAGTTATTTATGAGCTTTCTTGTAAAACGACCAATGATTTAACTAGCTGAAGTGAGGTTGGCATGCTTTACAAGATGCCTTTATGGCATACTGCAGTGTCATTGTGATGATCTAGCAAAAATGAAGATTGCAAATATAATGAACATCAATCCCCAGCATGACTTCATCGCTTACAGTAATATCACTACTGCCAAATCATATTATGTTGATGTGTAGTCTACAGGACTCCATAGAAACTGGTGTAACTCTCCTGTAGTTTTGTGAGTTTACAAAAGTACAGTTCTATGCCTTCTTATAAAGAAAAAAATAACATTAGCTGAACTAGTCAGAACAGATGTACCTGTGTTATATTTCGATAGAAAATCCCATTATCCAAAGACCTGTAAGCGAGAGTGAGGGCAGCCGAAGACAGCCCCAAGGTACAATATCTCCGGTCAACCATTTCTTTAGCTTAGGCCACCAGTTTCATTTCACTTCCCTTGGTAATTTTCATAATAGTGTCTCAACATATGTCTGTTCATGTCCCAGCCTATTACTTTTATTGAATTTTACATGGCCACAGTGAAAATTTGTCAGCCAAAACAGTATTGTTTCACTATCAGTGACAGACACGGTGTCTTCACAAGAAAATATACCTATATGTAAAGAATAAAACATGACAGGGATTGTCTATGATGGGGTGGTGTGATGTGGCCCGACATGAGTTACTGTTACTATACCAAAGTTGATTATTTTTGATTAACAGTTATAAACAGTCATTCAGTCATACAATTTTTCTCTCTTTTGAAGTTAATAAAACCAAAAATGCATGTGGTCATGTTACAAAGAAACTGCAAAGTCTTCCATTCTGAAGACTGGGGCTAGAAAACCTACTGACACTGGAGACTCCTTCCATAAATGTTAAATAAAAGTTTCCTTACAAAAAGCTTCACATTATCAATGTTTATTGGTTAAATGATAATGTGTTTTAGGCCATTTATTATTTGAATTAGTTTACATGTAGCATCCTCCATAAGTCAGTAAAAGAGTTGTTAATATAGAAATGATAGCATCTTAGAATGACTGCATTAATATAAACATGAGATTTGAATTATAGCCTGAACTACTGTCAGGGCTGCTATTAGAGAAAATTTGTAGATGCCTTCTGACCAATCTGATTAAATAATCTTAGTACATTAATATAATAGGGATTACAATTCTGTATAAAAAGTCTATCAAAGATATCCCACATGCATGTACATAACCCCAATTATAGAATGACTCCTTGACATACACTGTAGTTAAGCCCTGAATTCTGCTTCATAGATATGTTCTAAATATCTCAAATGCAAAATGATCAAGCCTATATAAATGACAGCATTACATCAGTAAGCACCACCAGGTCTGCCTTCTCAGCATGAGGGGATAATCATGGGGCACAGTCTTTCAGATAGCATAGTCTTTTTTATCCTGTATGTCAGCTTGCATGTGCAGATAAATGGTTTTGAGAAGGCCATTACAATGGACACTCAGTGTAGCTCAGCCATGAGATAAGAGGGGTGAACTATGCTTTAATAACAAAGGAGTCTATTAAAACTCTTGGACAGAATGATTGGCAGATCGTTATTCTATTCGACGGAGCGGAGGCTAACATGTATCCATTAGGCTTAAAGATTGCAATAAATGAAGTATTTCCTTGGGGTTGTTTACAAATGCTGACTGGATTTGTAAGAAATAAAACATGACAGGGCATAATATTATAAAAACTAATTAATGATTACTGCTGAGAAGCTGATTATTTCCAGTAACAGTGTGTCCCAAAGTGTTTTGTTCCTCTTATAACACATAACAGTTTTTAATCTGTTAATGAATGAATACCCATTTATAGTTACAGTATGTCCATGAAACAAGTTAGTTCCTATTATCATTTATGTTATAGGAGCTATAAACGGTCATTCTCTTAATAGCCTCTCTTTTTTGTAGTTAATAAGACAAAAAAGACAGTACTCTGTCCTGGAGACTCTGTTGTGGTGGAAAACTTACTGACCATTACAAAGAACTGACACTGGAGAATCTTTCAATAAATGTATAATAAATAATACATAATACATTCCGGAAAGCTTCACCACATCAAAGATTAGCCATTCAAGTCTCTGTGTATGAGTTGTTACTATACAGTAGAATCAGTGATATATTAATATAAGCATGTGATTTAAATTACAGGTGGCATTACTTTTAGGGTTTTGCTGTTATTGAAAATTAATCAACACATTCTGACCTGAGAGATTTGGGAATTGAACAATGCTGTGGTATAAGCATGTTACTAATGGAGCCACCAGGCAGCCACTTCTAAACTTCACTGACTTTTAGAAGTCATAAACTCTGAATACAGCCCTTGGTAAAAAAAAAAAAAAAAAAAAAAAAGAGTCATTTCGAAACAAATAAAACGTAAGGGTAAGTGCGGAACCAAAATGGTTCACGTTGAGGTACCCCTGTCAGCTCTACAGACCCACATTGCATCTCTGCTTAATGACAGGACTGCAGTTATCATGTGACCCCAGCATTCTTTAACTCGATGAGTCATGCCAGCACCAATAAGTTTACACTACACCTGAATACATTAGCACCAAAACAAAAACATGCAGCGTGACTCAGGAGAATTCAGCCTGAGTCTACCTTTCTATCTACGGATGACCCCGAGTAACTTGTTTGCATATTTAAATGTGACACAATCCTCCTTAGCTGATTTACATTCAACCCAGAGCTGGCATTCATCATTGTCTCGTTGAGTCGACTCAAAATGCAACATGGCGAGTCATCAGCAATAACTTTCATTGCTTTCAATTGCTTTCATTGTCCTAATATAAATTGGACAAATAGATGGCCAAGACGAGGGCCATCTCATTCGATGGTGCTAATGCCAACGGTTTGAGCATTATAAAAAGCGGCCTAAAATCAAACAATTTCATTTGTGAAATGAAGCAATTTCCTGTTGTTGTCAGTAGTGATTTTAAGTGTGTATACGTCAGAGTAGGCGCAAGCACTCGTACTGGCTTACTAGTTTGTTATTTTTAATGAGTAGATAAAATTATTCACGTCACTAATTTGTTTACTTCATTGAAAATAAGAAAACAAAATAAAACAAAGCTTAGTGGTTGTGCAACATCATGCTGTGACCTTACATGAGTCAGACAAGTGCAAGAGCAAATTTCCATTTTTACAAAAGCTAACAAGCATTAGTCAGTGTTGTATGTAGACTAAAGTGTAATATACTGATCAACCATAATATTAAAACCACTGAGAGGTGACATGAATAACACTGATTATCTTGTTACAATGGCATCTGTCAAGAGGTGCGATATTTTAGGCACCAAGTGAACAGTCAGTTCTCGAAGTTGATGTGTTGGAAGCAGGAAAAATGGCCCAAACGGCAGGTCTTCTGGGGTGTTCCCAGTGGTTAGTACTTAACAAATTTGGTCCAAGGAAGGACAACTCGTGACTGGCAACAGGGTCGTGGGTGCCCAAGGCTCACTGAGGGACACATGGGGAGAGAAGGCTAGCCCGTCTGGTCCAATCCCACAGAAGAGCTACTGTAGCACAAATTCCTGAAAAGGTTAATGCTGGCTATCATAGAAAGGTGTCAGAACACACAGTGCATTGCAGCTTTCTGCATATGGGGCTGCGTAGCCGCAGACTGGTCGGAGTGACCATGCTGACCCTGCCCTCCACCGAAAAACCACTTACAATGGGCATGTGAGCATCAGAACTGGACCATGGAGCAATGGAAGAAGGAGGCCTGGTCTGATGAATCATATTTTCTTTTAAATCATAAGGACGGCTGGGTGTGCATCGCTTACCTGGGGAAAAGATGGCACCCGGATGCACTATGGGAAGAAGGCAAGCCGGTAGAGGCAGTGTGATGCTCTGAGAAATGTTCTGCTGGGAAACTTCAGGTCCTGGCATTCATGTGGATGTTACTTTGACACGTACCACCTACCTAAACATTGCTGCAGACCAAGTACCTCCTTCGTGGCAACCCCCTTCATACTAAGTACCCCCCTTGTATTTCCTAATGGCAGTAGCCTCTTTCAGCAGGATAATGCATACTGACACACTGTAAAAATTGTCCAGGAATGGTTTGAGGAACATGACAAAGAGTTCAAGGTGTTGACTTGGCCTCCAAACCCCCTCCGTTCCATAGAGGACAACTTACAGACTTAAAGGAGCTGTTGCTTAAGTCTTGTCATATATATATATATAAATATATATATATATATATATATATTTAGGGCACAAGGCAGGCACAACCTGGACAGGGGGCCAGCCCATCACAGGGCACAATCACACACAGACTCCCCCACCCATTCACACACTACAGACAATCTGAAAATGCCAATACATTTACAACACATTTCTTTGGACTGGGGGAGGAAACTGGAGTACCCAGATGAAACCCACAAAGCATGGGGAGAACATGCAAACTACAAACACACAGGGCAGAGGCAGGATTCAAACTCCCAACACCGGAGGTGCAAGGAAAACATGCTAACCACTAAGCCACCATGGCCCCTGGTCAGGTCATTAAGTACATGGACAGTGACACAATTTTCATAATTTTGCCTCTGTACACCATCACAATGGATTTGAAATGAAGCAGTCAAGATGTGATTGAAGTGTAGACTTTCAGCTTTAATTCAAGGGGTTTCTCAAAAATATTGTATTAAGGAATTACAGCCATTTTTACAGAGCCCCTGCATTTTCACAGGCTCAAAAGTAATTGGACAAACTAACATAATCATAAATATTAGGATTATATTTAAGATTCAAGATTCAAAGAACTTTATTAATCCCGGGGGAAATTGCTTTGTTACAATTGCTCTCAAGAAAGAAAGAAAGAAAGAAGAAAGAAGAAAATAAAATAAATATATGCCTATACAAAAATGAAAAAAGTGAATCAATAAATTAAAAATGAATAAGTAAACATAATACTTGGATGCAAATCAGTACTTAATACTTGGATGCAAATCCTATGCAGTCAATGAGTGGCTGAAGTCTGGAACCCATGGGCATCATCAAATGCTGAGTTTCCTCCCCTGAGATGCTTTGCCACACATTTACAGCAGCCGCTTTCAGTTGCTGTTGGTTTTTGGGTCTTTCTGCCTTCAGTTTTGTCTTTAGTATGTGAAAAATATGCTCAATCAGGTTGAGTTCAGGTTTGTCTTCAACAAGGAAAGAATTCTGCAATCATCCACATTAGTTGTCTTCCGTGGTCTTCCAGGCCTTTGGCTCTGGATCCAGCATGACCCTGAACAGGACAAAGAGCTTACTGAAGAAAATGAAATGAAATTGTTGGCAAATTGCTATGCTATAAGTGAAATAAAACACTCTGGGATATGCTAATTGGATAATAATGTAATTGGAAAATAATCAACAATAGGGTGGTATCAGTAATGCTGCTTTGCACTGGGCCTCATCACACCAGCCCATTGTTGATTATTTTGCTATAACAGCATGTAAGGTTGTGTTTTCTTTAAATGCTTACATATTTACATATTTATTTGCTTACATCACATACCATTTGGTTGAAGGTAGATACTAGTAATAGCTATCATTCTTCTTCACTGATTGCCATACATAAGGGAATCTTTAAAAATCTATGCTAGTACACACAATGATAAATTGATGCACTTATTCTATGCTTTTTTTTACCCACATTAGACAGGTTACATGCTGTAATCACATATTGCTTACCCCCCCAGGCCAAAAGCACCAGTGCTGAAAGATGTCACATCATGTTTTCATGACACTGACACCATTTTCAATGTACAGTCCTCTTGGGTTGCAGGTCAGCGGCATGCACTGAATCCCACGTGATACACCAAAACCGACTCAGATGGCATGTAACGATACCGTCGGCTATTTTTACTCCTTAGAAGAGATTGATTTCAGATCAAATCCAGAGCTACGCTCTTGGAATTGGAAAGTGTCGAGGCATACAGCAAATCAGGAAGGAAGTGAAATTCTAGAATGTTCTTGAATAGAAGCTTGATTAGATTGCAATGCAGGAGCTCCTGGCCTGAAGCCAAATACATGGTGTGTATTACTTACTGTGTTTAAAACCCCTCTCTGCCAATCAGTTAATGTGTTAAGGAGGATTCAGATGAAGTGGAGCAGGACAACATGTAACCCAGTTTGTAAGCTAAGCAGATCCCGTGGTTTGATTACAAATCAAGATTACAGTGCACCGCAAGATGTCATTTACTTGTAATCATACCCAGCTAACACCATGCCTTGGGGCATCTTAAAGCATGTTATAAAGATATTTTTACATAAAATTCACATATAACATATGTTAGTAGGACATTACAAAACATATAAAAAATAATTTATACCAAAAAATTAATTCTGAGTGTATACATACAACCATTCCATTGTATATACATAATACGAAATATGATCTTAGTAATGTCACACTAACCCTAATTGTTTTCATGCTTTAAATACTGTACATACAGAATATAAAATAGATAAAGCACATATACCCATTCCCATGTAGCTAAATTCCACGTTACAGGTTAACTTTAATGGTAACCTTACTATGAATGATATACAGTGGTCCTAGAAATTTGGTAAAACCTCTGGAGATTATGTAAATTTCCACAAAACCTCAAACTAAAATATGATATATTATTAATAAAATATATATATATATATATATATATATATATATATATATATATATATATATATATATATTCTAACTACATGTGTTTGCAGATACCCACGATTGGTCAATGTAAAGTAATACCGTCTGTCAAACCCAGAAAGCAGGGCTAATTTTGCTTTCTAGATTCTCAGCCATGGATGGCAGTGGCATATATAGGATTCTGTTTTGTTTAGTAAAATTGTGTGTAAATGTTTCGCTAGGCCAAACTGAAACAAAAATTTCTGCCAGCTTCACAAAAGTTCTGGCAACACTGATTTCCCACCTACTCACGTCGGTTAGTCGATAAATGCTAATCAGCAGTTATAAATTACCAAGCACATTCATAGCATATATCATTTAGAGTAAATTTAATAATACCCACAAAACAGCATTAAAGGCAAAGTAAACAGAGAGCTGAAAATGACAAAATGATGAGTAAACAGTGAAAGAGTGCCTAGTAAGCATGGCCGATGCTAAATCTTCCAGTAATGCAGCTCAGCCATGGCAGTGCATCAACTATCATAGATACACACATTAACTCTTCCTCCTTTCATATGGTGCCATTTTCTAATTTACTAAACAAATGGCTAGTCATAATTATGTTCATGTGCTTTCTTTCAAGTCATTAGTGTGAAACAAGTAAATGATTTGAACCTGACAGCATAACCTATACATATGCAATTGTACAATTTGGAGCCAATTGAAATTCATATTAGTGTCCTTTTATGAAAATTTAAACAAACTCAGAAGATCTCACATGAGCGTTTTTTTTCCAATCTAACTTGATTTTCATGAATACCACATTTCTAGTGTAAATACTCCTGTGAACAAATTACAAATAAATTATTCTGTATCCAGGTTGATAAATGAGGCCATTGTCTTGTTGCAAAACTCACCTCATCTTGAGCTCGCAAATGCCCTGGAATTTTCCCGTAAAAATTTGCTGATATAATCCGGAATCCATATTTCGGCATTCTGCCGAGCCATTCAGTTCCCGTGGCAGCAAAACAGCCCAGAACCATGATTCTTCAACAATTCTTTCATGGCTGTGATGTGAAGTTCTCCTTGCTCTCATGCTATTCTTGTTAGTTTCTGCCTGATGATGTATTCATGAACCCTGGCAATAGCAAGTACAAAAAAGGCTTATGCTGGAGGTTGTGATCTGCTGGAGCATTATACAACTTGCTTTTGGAGTGTTTTTGTTGGATGACCACTCATGGCAAGAGTAACTACAGCATTCAGGATTCAATTTGTTTTCACCACCTTCCTCTACATTACCATGCCATTAAGCCAATGACTTAAGTGCAAGTCATTCAAATTACAGTTATGTTGCTTTCAAAATTATAATGGTGAACAGTAATTATGTATGCCCAAGGCATTTAGATTATGACACTAGTGTGGCTATATATATATATATATATATATATATATATATATATATATATATATATATATATATATATATATATATATATATATAATGGTGTTCAGCATTTAACTATATTATGAGAGCATTTACTCTTGTTGTACCACTTAATTCAACATGGTGCCATGCTTGCAATTTCATACTTTCAAATGCTTTTCATTGTTAAGGTTCTATTAAATAACTATTTTATGAAATAACTAATAAAAGGTAGTAAACTTGGCAGAGGAAGACATTTTGAGACTATTAAGACCACATTATGATCATATACTCATCAACCACTTTACTGGGATCACCTGTACACATTTTCAGTCATGCAAATATCTAATCAACCAATCATGTGGCAGCAGTGGCATGCAGAAAATCATGCAGATACAGGTCAAGAGCTTCATTTAATGCTTACATCAAACATCAGAATGGTGAAAAAAAATGATCACTGTGATTTTGACTATGGTATGCTGGTGTTGGTGCTAGATTGGCTGGTTTAAGAATTTCAGGAACTACAGTTCTCCTAGTATTTCACAGAATAGAGTTTGTTCTCTAGAGTTTGCTTGAAATGCAGGTGGAAATGCCTTGTTGATGAGAGAAGATAAGGAGAATGGTGAGACTGGTTTGAGCTGACCTGAAGTCTACAGCAACTCAAATAACCACTCTTTACAACTCCAGTGAGCAGAAAAGCATCTCAGAATGCAAAACATGATAAACCTTGAGGGATACAATGAATAACACATCAGGTACCACTCCTGTCAGCCAAGAACATGAATCTGAGGCTACAGGGTAGTATGGTTAGAAGAAAGGATCATTTCACAGTCAGTAGTTCATTGTAAGTGGTTTAGTTCTTCTAGCAGAATTTAAATGTAATACATAGTGTCTGCATAAAAAGAAAAACAAACACTCAGTGAATGAATGCCCATCCGTAAGGATGCACAGCTGTGGTTTACCTGCTTGATCCACTGGGGGCTCTAAATAGCCACCATGAGACTGAATAGCAACTGCTAAACTTCAGTGTTAATCAGATTTAATTGGTGTCATGGGTACCATCAGCTTGCAGCCACATTTTATTTTATCTTATCTTAGAAGAAACTAGCCAGTTAAATTAATTAATTTGTTCTTTCTGCCCAGGCTAATGAATACAATGGGTGTATTGATACTAATAACCATGTCACTTTTATGAACATTATTACTGCCTGCTAAAAATGTAACAATTTTTATTCCTGTATTTCAGTGCTAGGGTATACTTAGAATTGTGCATTTCCTTATTTTTTATTAGCAAATTTATTAACCATTGTCTATTTATATAATATTTCTTTGCATACTTTTTTGAAGTCAACAGTTCGAGAACCATCAGATCAAGGTCAAGTCAATAGATAAAAAAATAAAATAAAATAAAAAAAATAATAATGAAAGGATAATAGACACCCCAGATGTTACCCAAAGCCTCTTTTCTCAAATACAGATGAGTATTTTGTGATAATTAGTTAGGCAGCTAATTATCACAAAATAAATCTTACTGGCTGTATGTTATCCAACATACTACACAACTACTTTCCAAAATTTGTCTCAGAACAATGATATTATTGATAAACTTCAACTAAGAAAAACATACATTAATTCATTCATTCATTCATTGTCAGTAACTGCTTTATCCTGGTTAGGGTCATGGTAGATCTGGAACCTATCCTAGGAACTAGGATCACAACTAGGGTCAATGCTTACATGTTTGCAATTTAATTTTGCTTCATTTTATTATTATACCCTCATGCAGTGCACCAGGATATAATACACACTCTAGTGCATGCTGTAAAGCTCATTGGGAGTGGATGTTTTGGCCAAGACCTGGGTGAACACTTCTAGTGTATTCAGCTGTAACCTTAGGCAAGTGTTCCACATCTACATCAGACCACACATACACTATATATGGCCAAAAGTATGTGGACACCTGACCATCACAGCCATATGTAAGCCTTCCCCAATACTGTTGCCACAAAATTAGAAGCACAGAGTTGTATAGAATGTCTTTGTATGCTGTAGCATTAATATTTTCCTTCAGTAAAACTAGTTGGCCCAAATCTGTTCCAGCATGACAATGCCCCTGTGCACAAAGCAAGGTCCATTAAGATATGGTTTGCAAAGGCTGATGTGGAAGAACATGAGTGGCCTGCACAGAGCCTTGACCTCAAATCCACTGAACACCTTTGGGATGGATTGGAATGCTGAGTACAAGCCTGGCCTCCTTGCCTGACCTCACTAATGCTCTTGTGGCTAAATGAGCACAAATCCCCATAGCCACATTCTAAAATCTAGTAGAAAGCCTTCCTAGAAGAGTGATTTTAGAGATTTTATTCTACTCATCAATGCTCTTGAGGTATTTAGCATAATGATTTACAACATACTATCACTGCCTACTGGGCTGATTTAAAAAAAATATATATCAAAAAAGTTTTTTGCATTTTTGAGAGGACAGAGATTTTTTTTTTTTTAATTGAGGGATAAAAGCTATGTTTCCAAAAATATCTGTATACATCTCGTCGGGGCCCAAGAGTGATAGATTTGGGCAAGGTAGACAAAGATAGGTAAGAGTTACAGAATAGTAAGATGTATGTAACATATGTGACCCATATACCAATATTAATCTTTATTGGAGCACATGTAAAACACACAGAAAAATTTCTGTGGCTTGATGAACCACTCTAAATATTTATATAGACTCATCTGCAAAAAAAGACTGAGATTAGGGCTGCTAGCCAACATCGGAAGTGAGATACCAAAACAGGATTACCAGCATTAATAAGAATACATTTTATGCATTTTAAATATCTTTTTTTTTCTATCCGGAGGTTGAGGTTTCAGTAATTATTTTGGAAAAAGTGTTTTCAATGTGGGAATGATCCAGTGATAGATATTAATTGAATTGGCATTTAGGTCCATTGCTTTTTTTTTCAGGTCCCAGGTGTAAATTTGCTCAGAAAAGTACTCTGGAGAGAAGCATGGCCCTGTTCCCTGAGACATGGTCACCCAGCAAAAAGGACAAGATGCAATGTACAAATGCTGTGTTACGTAATATCTCAGTGGGGAATATCAGACTTCTCTTTCAAAATAAATTACATCTGTCTTATTTGGCAGAAAATACAGATTTTTGTCCCTTTCGTTCCAGACCACCAGGGTGATTTCTTTCAAATCTAGTGGAATTTTCCCAGTGGCTTGTGTCCTTGCTGAGTACTCATAGCAAAGTGATCACCCCATGAATGTTACCTCCCATCTTGTCCAGGAGTTGAGGAAATGGACAATGAGTTGTTGTTCTTCTTCTGTTCGGCTGCTCCCGTTAGGGGTCGCCACAGCGGATCCTTGGTCCACATATTTGATTTGGCACATTTTTAAACACCGGATGCACTTCCTGACTCAACCCTCCACAATTTTATCCAGGCTTGGGAGTGTAGTGTCGTGTGCTGGGGTTGGTTCCTTGGCTGGTACTAACCAACAGTCCTCCAGGGACCCAGGAAATGGACAATGAGTATAGAGCTCAAATCCTTTAATTTTTGTTATTTTCATTTGTAAAATCTGTGAGAGAGTGAGAGAGTTTTAATGTGCACTGTAGCTGATTTCACCATGATTGTCCTTCTTCCTACGCCCTTGTGTAATACTAGTATTGTATGTACTGACTCTCCTTGTTGCTTCATTTGTATTTATAATTTAATCTGTCTTTACACCAACTTCGTTAATTATAATTGGCTATCTGACTTAATGACATAAAAAACAACAAATTTATAAGTTTAGATTATGTGCATGTGCTGCAAACTATAGAAAACATCTTGTATTTTGCAGTGTCTTCAGCTCAAAATCATGACTATGCTTCACAAAAATATGCTTATTTTACTTATAATTGCTCGCTCTGCTAGTGTCCAGTGTAAAAGCCACTTTGATTAACATTACAACATGTTTGATGTGACCTCACTGCAGTCTGGTGTAAAATAGGATTATGGGCTCCAAACTGAATGAAGGTTAATTACACTTTTAAAATGTATAATCTTACAGTTTTAATTTATAATTGAATATTTCTTAAGACAAGCTTATATACAAAAAATACATTGTAAATAATAGTTGGTAAAAACCTCCTGTGACCCCATCCACATCTCAGACAAGCCCATATGAGATCATGACCCCAAGGTTGAGAATTTATGGTTTAAACACACAGTTGACAGTCTAAAGACATTTTTTGACTATATATAGTGTCCACATAATACTGCCCAATTGAACATTTATGGATGCATAAGATACCTTTTTTTAACTAACAATTTCAATACATGCATGCATACATGAATACATGTTAACACACATGCACATGGAAATCTGATGCAATTGGCATCTTCATATTTCTTAGGCAAAAAACTGTTATTGCTACAACCATTGAGTGTAAAATTGTAGATGAGAAATTAAGAAAAAGAAACTAAGAAAGAAGGTGAACTGATTCATTGCAACTTTTGGCTCAAGAAGATCACAACATGACACATATGACTCCCTGTGCAGATGCCTTTTAGTACCTAGGAGTTCCTTAAGTTGTTTTTATTGGCAGGATATATAAGTAGAACTTTCATATTGCAACTGAATGCAATATATATTGCATATTGCATTGACTACTATTTTTATAGCATCAAGTCACATGCTTTATGTTCTTTCCCTTACTGTTATCTAAACAAA
Organism: Pangasianodon hypophthalmus; assembly: GCF_027358585.1. Classification (NCBI taxonomy): domain Eukaryota; kingdom Metazoa; phylum Chordata; class Actinopteri; order Siluriformes; family Pangasiidae; genus Pangasianodon; species Pangasianodon hypophthalmus. Next base: position 7,219,294 of record NC_069716.1, read on the forward strand.
GACTCCAATATACCAAAGGGATACTTGGCTTAAAAGATTGCGTAACAAAAGGGGGTTACTCCATCCAAAAAAGTTCAAATGATAATATTGTAGCTTATAGACTAAATTCCGCTCTGAAAATGTCAAATCTTGTTCAGCTGCAGAGTAGGAAAATAATACACTCCTGTTCTCTAGCAACAGACAATGTGGTAGGACACAGAAAGCTCAGATTTAGCATTCTGATACATTTCCCTACAGCATAGTTACACAATGCCCTCTAGAATGATTTGCAACCTTCATCGAAATGAACAAAAGTTAATACAGAAGAAGAATAACAGCTGCAATAAATGATGTTATGAGCTCATAGTATATTGATATACTGATAGTCTCTAGCTGTAAAGATTGGGGACACTCGGGCTACTCTTGGTCCCCACCTCCATGCAGAATATTTTAAGCTTGTTTATATTCTTGATTGTAGGCATAGTTTTCCTCAGTGCAAACAACTGGGTTCAAATCTGCAGTCTGAGATTGCAAATCATTGGAAAATATTTCTGTTTTTATTTGGAAGTATACTCAGGTCCGTAAGTATTTTAAATTAGCACAAATTAATATAATTATCAGTATAAGGATTATTTTTAATACCTGGATGCAAATCCTTTGCAGTCAATGACTGCCTGGAGTCTGGAACCCATGGACATCACCAAATGCTGAGTTCCCTTCCTTGAGATGCTTTGCCAGACCTTTGCTGTAGCTGCCTGAAGTTGATGCTTGTTTATGGGTCTTTCTGCCTTAACTTTTGTCTTCAGTAGGTGAAAAGCAGGCTCAGTTGGATTGAGGTCAGGTGGCTGACTCGGACATTTAAGAACATTGCATTTCTTTGCCTTAAGAAGCTCTTAGTTTTCATCCATGGTATGTTTTAGGTCCATCTGTACTGTGAAGTGCCGTCCTGTTAGTTTTGCAGGGTTTGACTGAATCTGAGCAGAAAGTATAGCTAAATACACTTTAGAATTCATCCTGCTACTTCTATCAGAAGTGATCAATAAACACCAGTGACCTAATTCCATTGGCAGCATAAATGCCTATGCCAAAGCACTGCCTCCACTATGTTTTCCAGATGATGTGGTATGCTTTGGATCATGAGCCCTTCCTTTCCTTATTCATAATCTTCTCTTCCCATCATTCTAGTACATGTCAATCTTGATTTCATCTGTCCAAGGAATCTTGTTCAAGAACTGGGTAGGCTTTTTTAGATGTTTTCTAGTAAAGTCTAATCTGGACTTTCCGTTCTTGAGTGTTACTTGTGGTTTACATCTTGAAGTAAACACACTGTATTTACATTCATGAAGGTTTCTCTTGATTGTAGACTTTGACAATGATACGCCTACCTCCTGGAGAGTTTGCTTGTCTTGACTAGATGTTGTGAAGGAGTTTTACCAAGGAAAGAATTCTGCGATTATCCACTTTAGTTGTCTTCAGTGGTCTTCCAGGTCTTTTGGTGTTGCAGAACTCACCAGTGCATTCCTTGACGATTTGACCACTCCTAAAGTTTCTGCTATCTCTCTGATATGTCCATTTTTTTTTTCACCCTAATGATGGCCTGCTTCACTTCCACTGAAACCTCTTTAGACTGCATATTGAGAGTTCTCATGAACAGCTACCTAATGCAAATTCAAGACTTGGAATTAACTCCAGACCTCTTATCTCCTTAATTTATCATAAAATAACAGGCCACATCTGGCCATGAAACTGCTTTTTGGTCAATTCTCCAAATAATTTGAGCCTGCAAAAATGGAGGGACTATATAAAAATGTAAATATCCTGGTACTTTGCGGAATTCATGATGACATCAATCTTCAGAAGAGCTGTGAAGTGACAAAATTAGCCACTATACCACTGTGGCACCCTATGCAGAAACACCAGAAATGAATTCAATTAATGTTAACCACATTAATCATACAAAACATATTTGCATTGATCATGTAGTTGTAGAGAGTTGTTCTCCTTTCATTAATATTAAGCGATATAGTAATTTTCAATTTAGAAATGTGCTTTATGACCTCCGGATTTAAAGAGTGTTCTGGTTTACTCTGTAAAGATTAACCTGGTACCTTGGAGAATTGCAGTTGATACATTGAAGTGATAACAATTATTCCATCTGATTTACAGAATTAAAGGGATGTGTGCAACCTACTATTTAATGAATAAAATTGGTTGTAAGATCTCCAAGGGTGCTGTATCAGAATATCCCTTAATGTTTATTTCTCACTTTGGGCCTTAAAATGCCCAAAGTATTTGCAATGCAATCAACAATAAAGAGTAACTATAAATGGATAAAAAAGTACTATATGAAGTTGTTTAATAAAATTAAAATTGTAATTGTTGGCTGAGTGATGTGGTAAAGAGGTGTGGTAAAACACCTTTTCGTGTTTTATTTCTTACATTGTTGAATTCTCAAATCTGCCAATAGTCCTGGCTGTAATAGAACTGATAGGTTTACATGTCCTTTGGGTTGGTAATGGTAACTCTGCTTCATGCCAGGCCCACCTGTCACCCCACTCCATCACCCCACCCCAATTTTCCCATAAAAGCACACCCCATTATGTTTTATTCCTTATTTATTGATTTGGACATGACCAATACAATATATATGCCAGGTGAAAATGTCAGGCTGAACTTTTTTTTTTTTTTTTTTTTTAATGAAACAGTCAATCACTACAAACAGGTCAAATAAAAATGTAATGTAATCCATCATGAAGCATTTAAACCTAAATTAAGAGAAACCATATCAGCCCTGACTGTTGGCAAGCTGGAAAATATATCATCAGATATAATAAAGGAATTGCTTAAAGTGGTTGAATCCCTTAAGTTCCACTGTGTAATAAGTCTGGCAGTTTATTATTCAAGTGCACAGACTCTGCTGCTCTACTTAGGTGAATTAGAGTTTGTTCAGTAGAATCACACCACTCTATAATTTTACTGGTGGGTGAGATATTATTCTCCTGAGAAGAGGGAGCTATGTTGATTAGATATCTGTGTATGTGTTGACATAATATTGCAGAAGTAAAATAATTGTCTGACAGTATAAAAAAAAAATCATTAAATTGCATCATAGATGCAAAACCGGTATAAATGCCTACTTCCTGGCAACACTGCTGCTTAAAATACAGGATTCGACTTCACCATCTTTCCCATGTCAAAGTGTGCACTCTTATGCTTCATAGTGGACTATATTTGGAATTGCTGTTTATACGGTGTGTCTTTTTGCAGTATGATGCTAGGGGGACGGAGTGAGACATTGTACCTCTCTAATTGCCTCACTGCCAGTCAGCTAAAAGCACACAGAGACTCTTATTTACGGCAGTGTCTGGCAGTGGTCCACCACGTTTGCATGCATAACAGGAATAGGAGGACATGTGGGTGTAATCCTCAGCCTGCAGGAGAACTGCCTGCTAAAGCACAGCATGTGAGAAAGGAACGGAGAGATAGAGAGTGGTTTAGAGCTACTAAGTAGGCAAGTGGAATCTTATGATAACTGGATGCTTGAAATATCTCCTGTGGAGTTAATAAATTTGAGTGCAAAGGGACCTTAGACAAAACACATGAGCGGTAGTCATTACAGTGTGTTTGATAAGTCTCTTTATTTTGGCTAATCCAACATTCTTAGTAAATTTTTATAACAGAACTAAGGTAAACAGTTAAACAAGAAATGAGCCAACAATGCAAAATATAGGGAAAAAGACTATATAATAGACTATATTTTGCCAAAGTCTTTTGTTTAATTGATTCACTGGCATGCATCTGGCTCAAATTTATGCATGGACCCTAGAATCATTAGAAGTGATATTATATATTATATATAGTAGAGCATAACAAGAAGTATCTCCTTTTGATTTAGTCTCTGGCAATGAAAAAAGTAATGTGACCCCTATATATATAATTTTAATTCCCCAGAATAGCTGTGAAGTTATAGTTGAACTCCATAAAGGCACGCATTATGGCTCAGTCGACACAATGCCAAAGTACTGCGGAACTTCTGTCAGAGCTGCTGTGCTTAAAATATCTTTTATGGAGTTAATCAATTTTACTATTATAAGAGCTTATGCAAAACTCAGGCACAATAGTCATTAGGATGTACTTGATAAGTCTCTTTCCTGGGTTAATCCAACATTCGTAGTAAAGTTTCATAGCATAGAAAAATAAGGAAAACAGGAACTTAAGAAGTGAGACAATTCATAGCAGGTGAGACAGTTTAACTTTGCAGTGTTTATTTTCTGGCCAGATTAGTGAAAGTCAGACTTATACTGCTAAGCCCTTGCAGTGGAACTACTTGATAGGAGCACCATGACGTACCATGGCGTACCATGGCGTACCATGACGGGCGGGGGGGGGGGGGGGGGGGGGGGGGGGGTCCTCATCAAACAGGTAGTTGATCCCGAAATATTGTGGTAAGAAAAATGATTTTGGCTAAATTTTTTGTTTGTTTGTTTCCAAAAGGTTATAGAATTCATTCATGTGTCTAATATACACATCTATTCCACACATTTTTGATATATACAGTCAGATCCATAAGTATTTGGACAGTGACACAATTTTTGCAACCACAATGGATTCGAAATGAAGCAATTGGATGTGATTGAAGTTAGACTTCCAGCTTTAATTCAAGAGGTTTAACAAAAATATTGCATTAACCGTTTAGGAATTACAGCCATTTTTTACAGAGTCCCTCCATTTTCAGAGGCTTAATAGTAATTGGACAATTGACTGGTAAGAAGTTTAAGCAGATGTGGCCTCCTTTCTCCTGATTTCATGACAAATTTAAGGAGAAAAAAGATTTGAAGTTGATTCCAAGTGTTGAATTTGCATTTGGTAGCTGGTTTGCAAATGTGTTTGCCCATGCTTCTTTAGTATATGATATAAACATTTTTTTCTTTTACATGTAGATGGTAAACATTGAGAATTTAAGAACTGTATCATGTATTTGTTTTATTAATGCTAAGAAAGCTTAGACATGGTGTAAATTCAAAATATATCTGAATTCATCCTACATACAAGACAAACCAGGACAAATTTCTGTATGAAACACAGATGTGAGCAGTAATCAGAGGAAGTGTTCATGGCAGAGCTGAAATAAATGGAAACCTGGAAAGAAGCGGTGTTTCCCATTACTCTAATAGATGCTTCCTTGACTCTGCTGTCTTATGTCCTTCAGCTCGTGACCCAGAAATCAATGAAAGTCTGTCCTCATCAAGGATGTATCGAATCTTTAAATGCATTCAATGCAAAGGGAGTGGAAAATCTTGGGAAAAGGAGTAAGGAGGCATCCAGAGTCAGGATACACATGTGCTTAATGTGTGTGATGTAAGCTTACAGTATCAATGTTCTATGAATCTCTATCTCAAAATAGAACAATAAATGCTATAATAATAGGTAACCATGTATAGGCAGAAACATAATGTTCTGATTTTTGTGTAAGCACACCATGTTGTTTATGTGTATATTTGATGTCACTTTAAAGAGAGCTCATTGAATCTTCTTCTTCTTTCAGCTTTTCCCTTCAGGGGACGCCACAGCGAATCATCACTCTCCACCTATCCCTATCTTCTGCATCCTCAACACTTGCACCCACTAGCTTCATATCCTCATTGATTACCTTCATATACCTCCTCTTTGGCCTTCCTCTTTGCCTGGCAGCTCCATGTCCAACATTCTCCTACCAATATACTCATTCTCCCTCCTCTGAACATGTCCAAACCATCTAAATCTGGCCTCCCTAACTTTGTCCCCCAAACGTCCAACATGAGCTGTCCCTCTGATGTACTCGCTCCTAATCCTGTCCAACCTTGTCACTCCCAAAGAGAACCTCAACATCTTCAGCTCTGCTACCTCTAGCTCTGACTCCTGTCTCTTCCTAAGTGACAATGTCTCTAAAAAAGAGAGCTCATTGAGTAAGAACATTTAATTTGACAAATATGTTTGGCCTCATTCCATTCATTCCTTCATTGTGTCCACTTAGAAAGGAGGGACAGGAAACATCGAAGTGTGGTTAAAGACATAACTATCCAAATTCTTCATTTTTCAATACAACTTTTTTTTTTTTGCATAGTGCCACTAATTTAATGCCAGGACAAATTCAGGACACAGGATTGGCAGTTAAACCTAGTCCTGAAGGCTGTCAGCATAAATTCATAACATCTCTCTGCACATAAACCAAGGCCATAATGTTTTATATCTGAAAGTGATTACATAGTATATATTTATTAGCCATTGATGGTTAATACTCATGCTTGGGATATTTTATTTAAAAAAAGTGGTATTTCCAGCATGTCCTGACTGAACTTAATAGTGTCCATTCTGTGATTATGAGGAATATCACAGAATAATTATTATCCAATTATTTGTTAAATCCATGTGTTCCAAGTTAGAACCATCATAAATAAATTCTAATATGTTTCTAATATATTTCTAATATGTTTCCCAGAGGAGGGAATTAAAACAGAAGGGAGACAATTATTTACTCTGAGAACAGCTTGATGTGATTTTTTTTTTCAACATTAGAAAGAATTTTACCAAGTAAGATTTTATTTACAAGGGATTTGAGTTTGCCAGTTACTTCATAAAGACAGAGTACATTGAATTAGACAATTAGACAGGTACAGGGAAAAAAAAGACAAAAAATAAGATTGAATATAAATATATATTAGGGGTTGCTGCCATAGAGATGTCTACTAGATGCGGGACAATGAAAAAGTGAGGCAGACTGTAAGGAAATGCAGGTAGACAGCAAAGAAAGCAACTAAATATACTTTGTTAGTCTGAAAATATTTCAGACTAGAATAAGACAATTCTACAGTAAACTGCATAAGACCACACTGCGAAAAATTTTACTTTACTTTACTTTATTTTGCTTTAATGGACCATTAATACTTTGATATCATTGTGCATGGAGTAGAGAGGTGTGCACTCCAACCCACTTCTGAAGGAATTCCTCCTGCAGTTATTTTTGTTGTCCTTTAAAGCTAAATTAAATTGAAATAAAATGTGTGCACTGTGGCAAAGTGAATTATGTTGTCACCAGCGCTGTGTGAAAGAGCACATTCAGAGATGTGGGTTGCACATTACTATACAGCTTGTTTAGAATCATATCAGTGGCACACGCCAGCTCACAGAGGACATTCCAGATTAATTTTCAAATGCTACTGAGCCTGGAGCTGGACATGGTGGAAGAAGCTCCCAGATGCAAGTGAATGACAGTTGTTTCTTGTTATGCAGGTGTGCCCTGTTAGATTGATTGTTTAAACAGTGAATAGCTCTGAATGGCTACCCTTGGTTTGAGCCCTGGGTTTTGCCTGTGAAGACTGCATTTGTTGTTAAAGGATAAATCACTGTGAAGACCAGATAGCTGTCTATCGGAGAAAAGCAAGCCATTTTGAAGCTGAGAAAAGAGGGAAAATCTATCAGAGCCATTACACAAGCATTGGGCATAGCCAATACAACAATTTGGAATGTCCTGAAAAAGAAAGAAACCACTGGTATATTAACAACAAGACATCGAACATATCGGCCATGGAAAACAACAGTTGAAGACAGAAACATTGTGAGAGCTTTGAAGAAAAACACAAAAACACAGACAATGACATCACCAGCAACCTCCACAGGGCAGAGGTGAAGGTATCACAATTAACCATTCGAATAAGACTTTGAGAGCAAAAATACGGAGGCCATACTACAAGATGCAATACATTCATTAGCAATAAGAATCGGAAGGCCAAGTTGGAATTCGCAAAGAAATACTGATGAACCACAAAAGTTGTGGAACCAAGATTAACCTCCACTAAAGCAATGGAAAGGTCAAAGTGCACAGAAAGAAAGTATCTGCTCATGATCCAAAACAAATGGTGGAGGTAGTGTCATGGCTTGGGCTTGCATGGCTGCATCTGGAACAGGCTCGCAAAATTTTATCAAATCGGACTGACCTAATTTGCACATAATCTGTGAGGATACAGTGCAGTATTTCATTTCCAGATCTCATGTAAAACTCATATCAGTTCTAACATAGGGTAGATTTCATATAAGTAAAGTCATAAGTTAATCTAAAATTAGAACTTCACCTCTAACCTAACCCTAATCTTCAGAAAGTTGTCTCATGCAAAGAAGCCATCCTGTGTCACATCTGGTTAAAGGCACCACTAAGGCCACCCCTCAGTCTCCTAGAGCTTTTTCACGGACTTGCCTGTGTGAGTAAATAAATGCCCCCCTTTCCCACACAGTGATCAGTGATTACACACTTTTTGCTGACTGCACTTTTGGAGAGCAGATATTCCTGCTGGGGATTTTGAATGCCATACATTCTGCAGATGACATTTTCAATGAATATATATTGGCCCTTTCTGGATTCAAACATCAATTGCAACCTTACCTGTGGTCAAGTGGCAGGCTCGTCAATCACTTGATCCCCTACCTCCTGCTGAGGGTTGAGACTCCACAACAATTTAACACAACAACATAAACTGCTAGCAGCCATCTCTCTAAACTCATAGGTATATTCATACACCAATGCTACGTAAACATGCAGGCCTTTGTAGTTAGTCATTGATGAGTGTTTTATTTGGCTATATTTTTTTCGTAATATTTATTAAATGGATAAAGGAAAATAATATATATTTATCCCGCACAACACAAACAGTATATGGCAACTGTTTTTTAATTTTATAAATTCTGGAGATACCTGAAGAATCTAAAGAAGGTCGCAGTCATGGTACTCAGTCAGTGTACAATAAATAAAAAATAAATAAATAAAAAAATTTAAAAATAACTGAAGCTAGGTACAGCCGTGTTGGTAACTCAGAATGCAAGAGCTTGTATGCTCTCAAGGTTAAACCGATCCATGAGTTAGAATACGTCCAGTACTGAACTCGTGAAAAGGGTCAAGAAAAACAGAGTGTGAAGCAGCAAACAAAATTACAAAGCTATGCTTTATGGCCTATGGTTCAATTAAGCTGCTAAACTTAGAGGAGAGGAAAGGAAACTGGAAAGGAAATCTCTCTCAAACCAATAATAATACATTGCAGTTTTTGTTTGTTGGTTGGTTTTTATGTTGCTGTGTGTGTGAACTGTATTTATATACAGTATAATAGTGTTACCTTGTCAGGAAAATAGTCAGAAAATCATTTTTAAATAAATCTACTTTCCTGAACATAGTCTTGGTTGAAACCTTAACCCTACATTCATGCTAGCAGGCAGCCATTCATGTTCCATATTTCAAATTCACCAAAAGCAGCAAGCAACAAAGTGACACAAATTAGATATTACACAGTAAAACAACAAATCTGAACATTCAAATCAAATGATTCCTTTGACCAACCCAGTGGCTCATGTGGATTGACATTTCGTCAGTTCCTCGCTCACAAATTTAGTTCCTACCTGCAGTTAGTTTCCATTTCTATTTGACGAGTAAACGTTGAAGAAAAACATATAACCATGAGACATTATGAAGAAAAATAAAGCTTTGAATGAAGTAGCAGAGATCATTGTTTTTTTCTGGTGAGTGAACAAAGCAATTCTAGTGTGGTTTGCTAATCTGCTAGAACAAACCCTAGCATCTAACATGTAAATCAAACAACCAATTTTCATGCGGATTATAATTAGTTAGATTAAGAAGCTACTGTATGTATAGCTACTACCATTTCTCAGAAAATCATAAATAGAAAATCCATCTCAGGGCCTTGTAGTTATGACTTAGCTACATGTAAGTCCAGACAACACCCTATATTCTTTAAGCTATTGATTTAATATTTATTCACCTCACACTGCTCTGCGTCATATTTAAAATGAGTGTTCTCTTCCTACTTTACACTTTAAAGTAACAAAATGGTTGATAGTACACGTTGTAGACAGTACACTACACTACTCCTAAAGAAAGTGGAAATTCGTATTGAGCTATAGACAGTTTTGCTTTGTTTCAGAGCTGAGTCTTTACATTGCAACTGTGGATGTCACTGTAGCGGTATGTAGCTTTAAGTCATTTTAGTTTGTATATCAAAACTTTGGCTTGTAATTGATGTATACATACATACATACATACATACATACATACATACAGATTCACCTGAAAAGTAATCAGTGATAAAGATGACGGCATCTAAACTGTTATTTTCCATGTTTTTCCATGATCAGAGAGAAAAAGAAAGAAAGAAAGAAAATAAAGAAATACATAAACATACAAACAAACAATCAAACAGATAAATATGTGAAAGAAAGAAATGGAAACTATGAGTGAAAGTTAAGAAAGAAAGAAAGAAAGAAAGAAGGAAAGATATCATCACATTTCCTTGAGAGTACTTACATATCTCAAACTGCAATCATTCCATTCGGTTTAATAAGTTGCTTTAGCAAAGTGCTATGAATTCAAATGTCTGAGTGAGAAAATTCGAGGTCTTCTCTGAAGATTAAGTGCGTTAGTATTCGCTACATCAGAAGGCGCTGAAGGGCATGAGGCCACAGGTGGCTGAGTTTAAATGCCAAGGGCCGCAGTAATAAAGCCATAATGGAAAACATCTGTACCTGGAGAGCTAATCTGGTCAGACAAAAGAGGTGTTTTTGCTGACATGCTTGAATACATAAACACTACAGTACACAAATAACTGCAGAGTGTATTTTTTTTTTAACTCCAGCATATTTTCATAAAACAAAGCTTGAGAGGTTAAAGTTCACCTATATGCAGTGTACACAGCTTGTTTAAATTACTAGAATTTCAAGAGATCATCTTTAAAATGTGCTAGTTGGAAAATTCTTTGAAGGTAATGTCTGATACCTGATGCTGGCCATCTTTTCATTTTATATCCAGTATATATGACTTACACAATCTCTGCCATCTGAGGTATGCAAAGGCTTTAAATTTATACCTTGATGGTATATTTATACCTTGAAGGCCCATCCCCAATGAATTTACTGATGTTAATGAAAGTAAATATACTGTATATAGAATATGAGGTGCATTTTTTTTAGAAATCTTGCCAGCACATCTAGCACAGCACATCTAGTTGAGATGTTCACAGCACACCTAGTTGAGACTAGAGATGTGAACTGGGACTGGCTACCTGTGGGATGCAGAAGAAAAGTGGCACAAGTGAGAGCTTTTTACTTTCATGTGAGGGCAAGCTAGTGGTCAAAAAAAGCATGAAGCTCATGAGATAACACAAAGACCACATTTATTAACATGAATATGTGGCATTAATTTATTCCTCCTTAGTAACTGCCTGGTCAGGGTCACAGCAGTTTAAATTAGGCTACTCGTTTGCATATATTTTGGGAAACAGGACCAAATTCAAACTGTCAGATCCAGAATTCCCAGACCATCCTGACAGTGCTGGCATTTCTACAACCAGTATCCAGATGCCTTCACCTTTTTCACACTTCATTGTACTATAGACTCTTCCTAGAGCTCAGTAACTGGGCTAGAAGGGCCTGGAAGAGTTGAAAAAGAACCCAATGACCACCCTAACAAAGTTTCAGAAGTTCTCTGCAAGGATTAGAGAACCTACCAGAAGGGCAACCATCTTAGACATACTCCTTCAATCAGGCCTTTGTAGAAGTGTGGCTAGATAGAAGTAACTCCTGTGTAAAAAGCATATGGCAGGCACTTAAAGGACTCTGAAAGCATGAGGGAAAAGAGTATCTGTTCTGATGAGACAAAAATTGAACTTTTTGGGCTGAGCTCCAAGCACTGCATCTGGCAAAACCAGGTATTGCTCATCAACTGACTAATACCATCCTACAGTGAAGTATAGTGGTGCTGGCATCTTGCTACGCGGGTGGTTCTGAGTGGCAGGGTTGGGAAGACTGGTCAGAATTGAGGGAAGGATGAATGCAGCCAAATAGAGAGGTGTTTGAGGAAAACTGCTCTAGACTACACACAACCCCAGACAGGTGTGAAGATTCACTTCAGAATTCAGTAATGTCAAAACCGACAGTTCCATTGCCACCATGATTCGAGGATCAGCTAGCATGTTTTGGATAATAAATTACCTTTTTATTACTACATATATTTATTTATTTATTATTACAACAATTGAATGGAAGATAATCTTCAGCTCACCTCTTCATAACACTTCTCTAAGACATGATTTCTTTACGATTCTTCAAGTACTCTTCAGACAACCCCAACTCCCACCTTGTTGTTTGTATTACTGAGTTCTTAACACTGCACAGTTGACCTGACTTATTTCTGAATTTATCAGAAGCACTTCTCAAGAAAACCGTCTCAAGAAAACTGGTCACTGCTGTCATGTGTTATATGCATTTCACACACTACAATTCATAACCGGAAAACTTTAAATGCAAATAATTCAAAGAGAAAATATGTGTGGTGGCCTGGTGCATCATTCACATGACCAAATTTTAACATTTTGTTCCATGTATACTGTATAATTCTGAACTAGACTCTCCTGAACTGACATTTTTGCATGTATCTCAACCAGAAGTTCTAGCATGTATTGTTTTATTGTCTGGTTACCCCTGAACGTGTGAATGAATGAATGAAGGAATGAATGAATTATTACTGACTGTTTTTACTACTGCATTCATTACACTCATTGGCCCTTTACCCATCCAGATCTTCGCAGAAATCATAGGCAAGATTAAGATTTTTTTTCTTAACAGAGAAGTAGTGAAGTATACTATTGGAAGAAAAAAAATGGCCAAAATCTTGTTTTTTTTTTGTCATTTTTGCCTGTTTCCCAGAATTCAGTTGATATCCAGTGGGTTTTCCCAGATTGTCATACACATGATCTTGATCTACACACAGATGTCAACCCTAAATAGCACTGTGCTGAGCACTCTGCTCAGTAATACTACACTCCGACTAACAAATGTTAATTAATATATATCACACTCCACTTCCATCCCACTAAAGTTCACATGGGTACAGACACAACAGTCCAGCACATTCATCCTTTAAACTGATTATTATCCCAGAAAAGTGTCGCATTTATAGCCTAAAAATACGAGAAAATACTCTGTGATGCTTTATACAGGTCAAGCAGAGTGGTGCAGAAGAAGACTTATATCCCAACCTCACTTCTTCCATAAGTAACATAGCTCTCAAAATGTGTCCTTGACACCAATATTATTTTGTGTAGATTCCTGACACATGATCCCAGTTAAGTCCATTTCAGTTCCAGGTTGTAAAATATATAGAAAAGTCAGTCACTTTCATACCTACAGACCTCCTTCTCAGACATTTGCTGTAGCCAATTGTTTTATACCTTAAACATCAAATATTTTTAATTGTACCACAACTCTGTTAGATACTTGATTATGATCTGCGTCTCAAATCAAAAACCCTCTCCACACATTCAAAAATATTTACTAATCCAAGAAAATCCAGAAGTCTGTTACTCAAAGCAGAACTTTTTGTAAGTTTAAGAAGTTTTTAAAATTTATTATAAAATTATAATATTATAAATTTATAAATTTATAAACTATTATAAAATTAACTATAATAGGACAAACCATTAGTGTTAATGTTAATTAACGACCTAGAATTGTACATATGCATGCAATTTGAGACACAATGTTAGTTTGTTTATTCTGTTGCAGACACAGTGTCACCTGGTACTATACTATCGTCACTATTTACATTGCTATGGCACCACATGGACACATCACATTCATTTCTGAGGACATGCACAAGCATTCCGACCAAATAACTGATCATAAACAGTATTAAACAAGAAACAGGACATATTCTGGTAGTTTATATACTAATGGTTTGCTAAATAATAATTTATAAGGTCAGTTATTAGATTGAAAACCCTTTGCACTGGCTTTTTCTATCAGAAGAGTACAGAAATGTAGGAGTCTTATATATCTTCCAATGCTATCTCTCATGTCTGAGAGTAAATATGATGTTATTACTGATGCTTCTTGGTTGTAGGTTTGATAATTTTGCTTAATTTATTATGCTGTGGATCATTAATACAGGCAAGTACTTCTTATGCTTAGTTTAATTAGAAACAGGATTTGTGGCTCATGCATATAACTATGTTGGTAAACGTATGCTATAAAAATTTGACAAGTGGGAAATTATGACCCTTTCTTGAATTAAATGTCATAATGTAGTAGGGGAAACTGGGGATTGTAACAAGGAATAGTTGTAACACTTTCAATTTCTCCAATCAGGAACAAGCTACAAATCACATAATTCACTCTACACATCCTCATTTTAGTCCTTTTTCCACATGCAAGGAAGCAGCATCCTGTAGCAAACACAGCCATATTTATAAGGAAAAGAAAAAACTATTTTGAGGCAAGTGTCACGTATTCTCCTTCTCAGCGTGCGCTGCACTTCTCAGAGCTTGCTGCAGCTCTCAGCGCATGTCATAGCTCACAGCACTAATGGTGCTGCTTCCGGGTTTTTTGTGTTTGTTTGTTGGCCATGCGCATTTTGTTTCGTTTTTGTTTGTCTTCCTGACTTGTCATTGGTTAGCTTCCTAATGTGTCATGATTATTTTCACCTGTTTTCAGTTCTTCCATTGATTAGTCTGGGTATTTAAGCCCCTGTATTTCTTTGTTCTGGGAGGCATGGTGGCTTAGTGGTCGGCATATTTGTCTCGCACCGCCAGGGTTGGGGGTTTGATTCCCGTCTCCGTTCTGTGTGTGCAGAGTTTGCATATTCTCCCCGTGCTTATCTCCGGGTACTCTGGTTTTCTCCCCCAGTGGCATCTCTAAATTGTCCGTGGTGTGTGAGATTGCACCCTGCGATGGATTGGCACCCTGTCCAGGGTGTCCCTGTCTTGTGCCCCAAGTCCCCTGGGATAGGGTCCAGGCTCCCCACAACCCTGTGTAGGATAAGTAGTATAGAAAATGGACGGATGTTTCTTTGTTCTGATGCAAAGTATCCAGTGTGTTCTTGCCTGACATTACCAAGCCTTATATCCTCTGTGGTGATTTTCCTTATTTTTTAATCTGGTTTCTGGTTTTTGATTCTCATGTCTTGCCCGATTTAGTCTGTTTGTACATCACCTGACCCTTGCCTGTTTTGTGACTATGACCTTGCTTAACATTAAGGATTTGTTTGCCAGTTTTTAAATAAAGCATTAAAGCCTGCAGTTGCTGCCATCTATCATTACAACCTACCACACATTCTCTTCAACTTCAAAAAATTTTAGTAACCTATTGCACCTAAAATGTTTAGTTGGCCATTCTGTATAAACAGAGACTAGAGACTGTTGTGCATGAAAATCCAAGGAGATCAACAGTTTCTGAAATACTCGAACTACCAACAACCATGCCACTGTCGAAGATCCTAAGATCACAGTTTTCCCCATTCTGATGTTTGATGTGAAAGATACCTGCAGCTTTGACCTGTATCTGCACTAATCCCACATGATTGGCTGACTTCATAACTGCCTGAATGAGTGTACAGGTTCTGATGGTGGTATATATAAACTAATAAGTATATAAATTAATGTGCTCAAATGTGATAAAAATATTAGTTGGTATGTTGGTTCTGCAAGCCATATTACATTTTTTCTACACTTGGATTGATCCTAATGATCCTACCAATCAGTTTTGCCAACAAGGAAATGTTATTGTAGTATTTAGTGTACTTTTACAACAGCATTTCTACACAATCAAATCCCTCACACTCCATGCATGGACTGTTCACGCTTCTGCCATCTGGAAGCAGGCTATAGAGCATCCTGGCCAAGTCTCCCAGATTCATAAACAGTTACTTCCCACAAACCTAAACAGATCTACCTGATGGCCATTTCATTATCTGTTATTTCACTCTGCTACCCTACCTACTCAACCCACTGAACTCAGCCAATTTAGAAGACATTATATTTAAGAAATACACATGCACAAATCACTTTACATGTTCACACTGATGCTCAGAACTATTAATAGTGTTTACATTATTAAAACACTATTGAGCAATAGAATTTGTTGTAAATTAAAGTCTATTGTATTTGTTATTGTATAGTTCACTGGCAGACCATGTTCCAGATGCCCATAAAACTATACCAGAGTAATGAACTTGAAAAACAATAATAGCAGACCAGATAAATATATGAAAAAAATAAAAATAAATAAATAAATAAATATTGGCCATTCTTCAGTGACTCTGGGCAAAGAAGTATGCTTGTATTCCCTCCTTGTCAAGTTCAGAAATTCTTTATCCTGACCTTTGTAAGCAAGGAAATTTATGTAACTGGACATTTACAAATTTTAGTTGTATACTAAAATTTTACGCTATAGTCTTATTGTATTCATTGACTTTGCACTGTTTCTAATTGTGTCCTCCTGTCATTCTTTTAGATGTATTCTGAGGGAACTAAATTTAATTCCTAACATTACATTTGTCTGTGATAAGAGGAAAGCCTACTTGATTGGCCACTGCATACATAAGTCCTCCAGCATTTTGGAGCACCCATCCCACCTTTACCAGATACCAGAGCATCTGTGCCACCACTACCAGACTCTGCAACAGATTCTTCCCTGAGGAAGTCAGAATACCCAACATACTGCTGCCTGTCAACACTCATCTGGACTAGTCACCATCCTACATGCACTTTATAATACAGCTATAGGACAATTTGTACTATTATGAGTTTTTTTTTCTGCTGCTATTTTTCACTCTTTATGGGTGCTTCTCTTTGTAGTCAATAGTTTACAGACATTTTTTTTTACTAGTTTCACCAAAACAGTGCCCTTTCTGTGTATTTATTGTTGTGTATATATATTGTGACTTATTTATCTTGCCATGTTTTGTTCGTATCACACAATTGCTACAAAGTGCCTCCATAATAATAATAATAATAATAATAATAATAATAATACCAGAACAAAACCAATCATATTCATCAGGGTGTAAACAAGGAATATAACCTATATTCATTATTGTTAACATGACTGCTGTGTTGGTGTTTTTTCGTTAGGGGAAGCAAGATTGCACACTAACTCACAGTTGCAAGATAAAAGGTCTTTTAGATATTTGAGATATTAACTTGCAATTGCAGGAGGCAAAGTCACAATTGCCTGATATAAACTTGTAATTGCAGGAAGAAAAGTAGCAATGGCATAATATTATCTCACGATTGGGAGGTAAAAAGTTCTCAATTGCAAGATAAATCTGCATAATATTTTCTCGTATGTGGTGGAAACAATTTCCCATAAAATACACGGACAGGTAACAAAACAAGAGAGCAGGACAACCAGTGGTAGCAGCAGAAAAACAGAACATATGCGAAATAGAGAGTATTACTTCATAGCTGAGACAATTCAATGATCCTTACAAACTCTGTACTCTGTAATAACAGGATTCTACATTAAAACAACTCCAAATAAGGTAGCTTATGTGACTGTGTGGCGTTTTTATGTGCTGTTTGATATGTACACTTTTTTAAGTATACATTAAGAAGAGGAAAAAAGTTTACATAGAGTACATGCTGGTGATCAGGACTACAATGACTTACATAATTTCCATTAATAGCACAGCAGCCCATGTAGCACAGCTGTTATTGGAGATTAATCAGCGGAGACAATCCTGAGTAAACAGGGATAAACAGCCATGCAGAATGAGGAGCACTCTGAAAGCATCTGTGTGACTGTTTTTCTCCACACACAGCATGTAAGAAAGCTGTTGTTTGTCTCAGGCATCAGGTGGAAAGCAGAGTAGATTCTACATCAGCATTCTTGCTTTGTTGCAAACGATAAATTTGGCCCAATGAGATTTGACTTGCTGTAGTCAGCAGGACAGCAGACTATGTTTCTATGCTGTTTGTAAGGTTTTGCTGTAATATGGTTGGAATCAAGCAATATCGATTTGCAAGTTATGTTCTTCATGAAGAGTCCAATAATGTTCCACGGTTGTATCACCTCAGTTGCGGTTATTTGGTGTAACAAATTTAGAGAAAAATAATAAGTTCATAAAGTTTGCCTGAATAACACAATGTGTGAAGTTGCATCAATATATAAAATCAAGTGACTTTTGTAGCCAGTCTAGTCTCTCTATACTAAGAATTATCTTCACTTGGACTGCTACATCTCCAAACCTTTGATGCTCGAAAAACTCCTGAAATTGGAGCTTGTTTTCTGAGTCACCAGTCACTCACACATTTGTTAAAACAGACTGATTAAAATAAGGATTAATCCTAATTCCTAAATGCATGCCACCATTTTTTTTCTCTGAACTAATTTTCCTTAGATGTGCTTTGCATTTTCTATTTCAGTGCACTAATTCTAATAGTTACATCATGCATTCATGAGATACTTGACTGAAAGCTTTACTCCTATAGCGCTCTTCAGTCCAAAACAAATCCGTATTAGAAAAAAAAAAAAAAAAACTTTTGTAATTGGTTGCCATGATTGTTAGTCCTTAAGATTTTGCACAGTTTAGATCATTAAAAGTTATATATTGCATTGGGTGTAGGTCACAGGTGTCCTAGACCCGAGACCCAAATGCTGGTATTGGTGTTAATCAATAGAATAGATAATAATATGTTAAAATGAATAGCTTTAGTTTATGGCCAAGGGCTCACAAAAATCTTGATTTGAGTTTGACAGAATGGACATGGTTTAGATACATACAACCTCTATTCTTTGTTGTGGTCATTACACATGGTGCCACACACACACACACACACACACACACACACACACACACACATACACACACACTCTCTCTCTCTCTCTCTCTCTCTCTCTCTCTCTAACTCAGTGAAAACTCACCTGAATTAATGACAGTCCCACTCAATGGGATTGGTGATATACCCAAGCTGGCTAATAGCCTGCAGATGGCAGTTGGTTATACCTCACTTTCTGCAAGTCCTTTAAAAGAGGATCTAATGTGAACCTCATCTCATCTGTCTCTGCCTGGCATGCCATTACCAGGCCGCATTTTGTGCTTTGCATCCCGCTGCCTCCATCATTCCCCATCCATGCTAGAGGCATTAGGATTTCTACAGTCCCTTATTGGACTCCATCAAACACTCTTCTTTTATCATGTTCACATGGGCTTCATATTGGAGGAGGAGTAGAAAGACATTTCCATTTCCATTCGTATGCAATAGCTGTGCTCTTACAAATGCATGCCACAAGAACTAACAGAATATTTAGCTCATGATGATGTTCACATGATGTTCTTCTGAAAAACCCACATTCTTTTTTTCTTCTCTGGAACAATGGGCAGTATATATTATTTATCCATTTTTGCTGTCTGAGATCAAGTGCTCTTATCGTCGTGGGGGGTCTGGGCTGGTGAACGGGAGCTGCTCGACCTCCCATAACAATTAGACCACTGCTGACTGCATCCTGCAGATGTGTATGTGTGATTGTGGTAAACAAGCAGGTGCACTGCTCTCAGTTAGACATTAGCCTCTTAACACACAGGTCTTAGTATTACATGTTACGACGTAATACCATGGTCACAATTCTTTGCCATATCAGTTGTTTAAAAAGAAAAATAAGACAAAAAAACAGCCATTAATTATCAAACTCTTCATGAGGTGAATCAGGTGTTGCAATAGGGGAATCATTAATCTGCATAGTGTTGTGGCCCTCCAGTTAAGAACTAAATCAAATCTAAGCTGAATAAAACTGTATTCCATGGCCTCATGTTTGCCTTCTCATTGCCAATTCATGCCATTCTGATTCAGAGCTCTGTTTTGCAATACAGCTTCTCTAAGATCCTATATATTTAGATATGCAGTATGTGTGTTCATTTTGCTCTCAAATGACCAGATGGCTTTGTTTTTAAGAGCAGCCACAATTATAAACTTGAAATGATATAATGAGATAATGGCTTACATTGTAGCACCAAGATTCTCAGTAGAGTGAAATGCAGATTTTTGGAAGTACATCAAAATATAATATCTCTGAAATTAACAAGGAAATTTAGATTAGGATCATCTGAAGGACTGGCATTCCAGCAGCTTTCCAGCATTTTTTTAATGAACATTTGATGAAAGATTCCTAATCTTTCAGCTTAAAGTTTCATCATTTACATTGTAAAATATGAGATAGAAAGATTAATAAGTAGTGCTCACACAGTGGATGATTAGGTCCCACTGCGATCAAAAGTCTGACAGTGTTAGAAATTTTTATTACAACAATGGTATAAAAATATAAAAAACTCACAGGACAGCTACAAATAGAGTAGTGTCAGTGAAAGTATATAAATGTTTAACTATTAATTAATATAAAACAATGACGTGATTTAATTTAACAATACCAGCCATGCTGTCCCACAAACAGCGCCAAACTCCTTTTCTTTGCCTTTCGAGGTGTTTTTTTTTTTTTCTTTAACTTTACTACTGTTACATTGATGGATTGTTTCTGTCTACAACCCAATATTCTGCATGAGCCCGTATCATGCTGATTGATGTCGTAAGCAACACATAGTAATTATTATTATTTTTTTTTTAATCACAGGTCATTCATTAGAGGATCTTCATTATATAATTTTATATGAAGAACACATTATCACACAGTCTGTATTAGAATTCCGCCAAGATTTTCTTGGGATCATCTGTGTGACAAGATCGCTGTTATCACACAGTCTAAATCCAGATTAAGACAGTCTAATCCAGCTTTGCCTGTGTCTTAAGGTGTGTAGGTGTGTCTCCGAATTTCCTTATGGTTCTTGCACATTCTCTGTGTTTTCCTATCTACTTAACAAACAGTTGTTTTTTGGAAGCTGTGTCCAAGTGCCTAAAAAACTGGGAGTCACTGAGAGTCTCTCTGACATCCAAATTTTGACTTCTGGATTTTGTTCTACTGGAACAGAGTGGAGTGATTTTAGTTTGCAACTGATTAAAGTCAAGTGGAGTGAATCTGATTAGTTCTAAACAGTATGGTTGGCCAGCAGTAACCAAAACCATCACGGACTACTGGTGTTAAAATCAGTTTAGCACAGGAACATATTCATTTCCCAGGTAGCAGGGCTGTTAAAGATATACTGGCAATATAACAAACAAACAACAAACAAAAAAGTGTATAAAACAATTCTTGCTGCCTGTTCCACATGTTGCCGTTTTATCCTGTAAGAAATGTGCACGCTAAATGATCATGTGCTAAATTACCAACACATGATCTATCCGATTCTTTTGAAGATACACCATCTGTCACACACCCACATGCCACCACACACATCTCAAAGTTCACCACATGCAGCTCAATTCAGTAGAAATCAGCTACATAATTTCACATGAAACAGCATGCATTAGCCACATGCACATAGATGGACAGACAGCATGACCCCGGCCAGCTCCGCCTCGCTGTCTCAGGTTCTGAAAATGCATGAAGGAAAGATGAATAATCCCCTGGCGTATAATAACCACCCTTGCAGACAAGAGTGTTGATGCAAGGTCTGGTTTATAATTATCATCCTTTGAACAAGAGCAAGGGTGTCAGGGTTCAGTGCACTAAAAAAAATGCTGGCTCGGTAGGAAATGTGTTTTCTGTCCCCTAATTGGAAATGGTTGTTGTCTGGGAATATTTTCCCCTACCAATGCCTCAGCAGATAGCAGATTTTTAGCAGAGAATGAAAAACAATAATAAAACAAAGTAAAAAAAAACAATCCGATTATGTACACAAAGTTCCCTTTCCCAGTAACACCTTAAAAAAAAAAAAAAAAGTAGTACACCATCTGGCTTTTGCAGCATATTACAAGTGACAACTCTGTGATTCATGATAACAACATGTTAACGTCATCTGTTAATACCATGAATGAAAAGTCTTTTTGTATACAATGGGCATCATTTATCAATCTTTTAGTAAATTTGAGTGCTATAGATAATTGCATGAATGAGCAGGTATACAGGTATTCCTAATAAAATGGCATTTTAATATATTATATTAATATATATATAGTGTGGGGTCCAAAAGTCTGAGACTATATTGAAAATCTGGGATTTAAATAAACAGAAGTTTTCAGAATTTTTTAAAATATTTAAAACAAAGAAAGTAAATGTTCAATATCTTGAATAATTAATACTCAAGATTCTGCACTATTTCTAGGTCCCTATTTAAATGTAAGCAAATTTCTGATATTGATCATATTAACTGCTTTGTACAAAAGGTCAGATTTTCCTCATGCCCAATCTCTTCTTTGGAAAGCATGTGCTCAATTCATGACACTAATGGATTTGAAAACTTGTAGAGTCCATGCCAGCTCGAGTGCACGCTGTCGTGAAAGTAAAAACAGGACGTGCCAAATACTAAGAAACTCTGAAATTCATGTAAAATTTCAAAGATTCTACTTTTCACTCAAGTTGTTGTCAATAATATAATTTGTAATGAAAATTATTGTATTAAAGTAGAAAAGAATGTAAAATTGAAGCATTTCCACTAGTACTTTCAGACTTTTGGACCACACTGTACATAAACTCACTGTCAATAAAGTAAATGATTTTTTTTCTATCTTTGCTGTTGTTGTTTTCTTTTTTCATTTCATTTGGTTTGTTTGTCATTTTTCCAATCCTTTTTTTTTTTTGTTCTTGCCTGTAGTTTTTCATTTTTTCGAGATCTGCCAGAGCTCAGCCTAGCAGCAAGTCCTCATGTCATTTGTGATGTGCAAAACAACTGCCTTTAAAAAGCCTGGCTATTTCACACCAGATGAATTCAATCCAAGCAGTCGAACTGAGTTTGGAGTGAGACCACCAGGATGGCTTCATCCCCTTCAGGGTGTAACAACCATCTGGCAGGTGTAAGCTGTTTATGTGCAGTAGCACAGAGTTGGGCTGAAAAAAATCCAAATCCAAAAATCTATGAATTTACCTTAGTATAAATATAGGTAAACAATATAACAATGAATATCAGCATGTCAAAATGATAAGAAGCCCAACAAGATTCATGTTAATTCTGAATATATGAAGATGTTTGAGTATACCCTAAAGATATTTGGCATTTTTATTTTTTTCCTACCAGTCAGTGAGAAATCTAGGCCTGGGAGCTACAAAAGGTGAGATGGGCTGTCTCTCTATTTTGGGAAATGTGCTGGTGGCAAAGACAGTCTATCATTTTCTAGCTGTAGGCTTTCCCTGTATTTGTTCTCCAGATATATGAGGATCCACTCTGAGAGATACCTGACTCCAAAAGGCAAAATACAATTTATTGCCTTTAAGGTCAGAAGTTGGAGCAGATATCTTATCTCAAAATGGACAAAGAGTTGAGACTCATATTTGTGTCTATGAAGAGTGTCTTTTGATATTGACTTTTCTTGTTACAGGGATACAGATGTCGTCGTTGTTGTTGTTTTTTTTCAATAAACCATTACTTTTTTTAGTAGCACTCCATTTATTTGGTTAGCCATAGAACTACATCTTACATTTAGGATCTATGCAGAACCCTAACACTGAGTTTCTCTATCAAAAAAAGGTTTACGAATAGAACAAATTTAAGAAGTTAAGAATCTATAATTATACAAATAACTCTTGGGAACATGTAGGGACAGGACTACAGTCGTTTCTACCTACCCACAATTCTTTTGCGAGGTGGGAGAAAACCAGAGTACCCAGAGGAAAATCATGCAGACTTGAAAAGACTCCACACAGACAGTTACCCAGGCTCAAACACAGGACCCTGAAACTGTAAGGCACTGCACCACTCACCACACATGTTAGTGTTTCACAGAAATGTATGACATATGAACCTATTGCAACTGATACTTGAAGCAAGCGACTGTTGCTAAGAGGGAAAATATAGAATTGCTGAAGAGCAAACCACTGGATGGACAATCCTTCATAATAGCAGCCTCGTATAGCCTTATAATAGCAGCTCAGGACAAAGCACTCAACACTAGATACCACCAGAAGAACATACTCAATCACCCAGTAGAAAGGTGCAAAGGTGAATCACTTTCATCTCTGGTTAAGATCTGGATTCACCAGATAAATGCCAAGAAAGTCAAGCGAGAGGAATGAAAAGATAAAGCTGTAATAATAATAATAATAATAATAATAATAATTACCAACATGTAGTCAAACAGAATAGGTAGTCAACCTATGTGTTCATTCATTATAATGATCTTACAATAATCATAACATTTTAGACTGCAATCAATTACCATCTGAGTAAATATGTGTAACTGGCAAACTCACAGAAGACCTTCAAAGTAGATAAATCAATCTTTTAGCCCAGATAAATGTTTGTTCCCCTTCAGGAACTCGAGCTGCGTCACGAAACGCTATGGGAACGCCCCCGCGTGACCGCGCTCTGAATCACGTGTCTAATCCGTCCAATGGATGGGCGAGACGTCACGGGCGGGGTGACGTAGCGACCCGGAAGCATAAAAGCCCGAGCGGCGAGCCCCGCGTTAGCTTCCTGTTTTCAGCAAGCGCTCTGTGTTTATTGTCTGTCTTTTGGTGTTTTATCGTTGGCATGCCTAAAGCCAAGGTTAAGACTAAGGGCGAGAGCGGGCAGCGCTTCAGGCCGTGTGTTCCTCCCTGTCCGCGATTTATTACGGGCGGGGATACACACAGTCTGTGCGTTGCCTGTTTGGGAGCGGAGCATGTTCAGTCGGCTCTCGAGGGAGCCGGCTGCGCACATTGCGAGCGTTTACCGCTGCGCACTCTCCGCTCCCGCTGGGCTCTCTTTGAGGAGGGAGCCCTCACTAGCGTGCCTCGCGGTGCCGGCCCCGCTTCTGCCGAGGCAGAGCGGCGGTTGCGCTCGTGGGGCTCGCAGATGGACCTGGCGGAGGGAATGAAGACGGGCCCGTCCCTTTCTCCTTCCTCACCCTCCAGGTCCTCTGTCCCCTCCCTGGGCTCGGAAGCACGCTCTGCGGTTTCTTCCCCCCGGGGAGCGGACTCGGCGCTCCACCTATCGTCCTCCGAGGAGGTCGATGTGGAGAGCGTCGACCCTGAGCCGCAGTCTCCTCAATACGGGGAGCTGCTCGAGGTGGTTGCACGGGCAGTCGCTAAGCTTAGCATTGACTGGCCCGCTGAGTCACGGCCTGAGCCTCAGGGCTCTAGACTGGAGGAGCGTTTTTTGCGCAGTAGGCCGCCACCTCCGCCCCGGAGCCTGCCCTTTTTTCCGGACCTCCACACTGAGGTGTCGAGGTCCTGGAATAGGCCATTTTCGGCCCGGTTGTTCAGTCCCACGTCTTCCCATTACGCTAATGTGGCGGGGCTGGACTACTCCGGCTACAGGGCCATGCCCAGGGTTGAACAGACGCTAGCCAGCTATCTGTCCCCTGCTGCTGCATCGTCCCTGAAGGCTCCGGCGTTGCCTACCAAGCCGCTGCGGACCACCTCAGCGCTGGTAGGCAAGGCATACACGGCAGCAGGTCAGGCCGGTGCGTGTCTGCACACCATGGCGGTGTTACAGGCGTACCAGGCTGACCTGCTTACAGAGCTGGATGAGCAGGGGGAGAGTACGTCTGAGCAGGTAGCTGAGCTCAGGCGGGCCGCTGATCTGTCCCTCCGCGCCACCAAGGAGACCGCCCGTGCTATCGGTCGGTCTATGGCAGTCCTGGTGGCAGCGGAGAGGCATCTCTGGCTGACCCTGTCCGATATGAAAGAGAAGGACAGGGTCGTGCTCATGGACGCCCCGCTTACTCCCTCGGGCCTGTTTGGCGACGCGGTAGACTCCGTCGTCGAGAGATACCAGCAGGCCCGTGCTCAGGCGGCGGCGTTCCAGCGGTTCCTCCCCCGTCGCTCTCTAGCTCGTGGGGCTGCCGGGCGGGGGCAGCCCCCTCCGTGTACAGCCCCCTCCTACAGGGAGGCCCAAAAGCAGAGCGTCGCCTCCCGTGCTCCCCCGAGGCGGGAGCAGGAGTCGCGACGACGCTCTGGGCCCGGCCCTTCGGGCACTAAGGCGGATCTGAGGACCGTCCTCATGTCCAGAAGGGCCGCGGCTAAGAAGCCCTGATGGTTTTGGCCCAGGGCTTCCGAGGGCGGGCCCCTCTGGGGCGACGCGGCGTACACCTCATCTTACGGTGCCCGGGTCCCCCCCAGTGCCCTCAGGAGGTCGATCTGCCAACCCTGCCACCTATGGTGCTTCAGGGCGCAGCGGTCTCCAGCGAGCGCCTCTCCCAGTTCTCGCCCGGCAACGTAGCGGGTCTGGGAGGCTCGCGGCCTCTCCTGAGGCCTTCGCAGCGGTTAGCTCATTTCCCCCATGTCGGTTCGCCGCCTCAGGGCACCCAGCCAACCGCTTCTATTACACCAGAGGTCAGTCTCGAGAGACTGATTCCCTTAGTGAGCTTTCTGGCAGCGTGGAAACTTCTGCCGAATGTGTCTCATTGGGTCCTGCGTACTGTAGAAAGAGGCTACCGAATTCAGTTCGGCTCGCCTCCACCTCATTTTTCTGGGGTTCTTCCCACTGTGGTGGGTCCCGAGCAGGCTCTGGTATTGGAGCAGGAAGTACGTACTCTCCTGAGGAAGGAGGCCATCGAGGTGGTCCCTCCTCACGACAGGGAGTCAGGGTTCTACAGCCGGTACTTCATTGTTCCCAAGAAGGGGGGAGGGCTGCGTCCCATTTTGGACTTGCGGCAATTGAACCTCTCAGTCGCTCGACTGAAGTTCAGGATGCTTACGGTCACTCAGGTCGTGTCTCAGATCAGGTCCGAGGACTGGTTCGTCACGATCGACCTAAAAGATGCGTATTTCCACATCTCCATCCTTCCCCCGCACAGGAAGTTCCTGAGGTTCGCTTTCGGGGGCGAAGCTTACCAGTATCGGGTTCTTCCCTTCGGCCTAGCACTCTCACCCCGCACCTTCACGAAGTGCGTGGATGCTGCCCTGGCTCCTATGCGACTACAGGGCATCCGCATACTGAACTATATCGACGACTGGTTGATTTTAGCTCATTCAGAGCAGATGGCGGCTCGGCATCGAGATGCCGTTCTCGCCCATATGAAGGAACTGGGGTTAAGACTAAACGCCGAGAAAAGCGTGCTTTCTCCAGCTCAGAGAACCGCTTATCTAGGCGTCGTGTGGGATTCGACCACGATGCAGGCACGTTTGTCTCCTGCTCGGATCGAGTCGGTCCTCACAGCGGTCGCGAGAGTGAAAGTAGGCCGGTCACTCACTGTAAAGCAGTTTCAGAGACTGCTGGGCCTATTGGCAGCTGCGTCCAACGTGATACCGTTTGGCCTGCTGCACATGAGACCCCTACAGTGGTGGCTCAAGACCAGGGGGTTTTTCCGAAACAGAGGAAACCCGCTCCGCATGATCAAGGTCACGCGACGATGCCGCCGTGCCTTAGCTGTGTGGAGAGAACCTGGGTTCTTGTCTCAGGGCCCGGTCCTGGGAACTCCTGGTCGCCGCGTAGTGCTAGCGACGGATGCGTCCCTCACCGGATGGGGAGCGGTCATGAGTGGCCGTCCTGCCCGTGGTCTGTGGAGCGGCCGCCATCTCACTTGGCACATCAACCGCCTGGAGATGCTGGCCGTGTTTCTAGCTCTGAAACACTTTCTCCCAGACCTAAGAGGCCGCCACGTGTTGGTGCGCACCGACAACACGACGGTGGTCTCTTACATCAACCGCCAGGGAGGTCTGCGTTCGCGCCCCCTTTACAGGCTGGCGCTCCAGATCCTTGTGTGGTCCCAAGGGAACCTCCTCTCATTGAGAGCGGCCTACATCCCTGGTCATCTCAACGTGGGAGCGGACGCCCTGTCGAGGCAGGGGCCGGTGCCCGGGGAATGGAGACTCCACCCCGAGGTGGTGGAGCTCATATGGCGTATGTTCGGCAGAGCCCAGGTGGATCTGTTTGCGACGCAGGAGACGTCGCACTGTCCCCTTTGGTTCTCTCTGATTCATCCAGCTCCTCTTGGACTGGATGCCATGGTACAGCCGTGGCCGAGGCTGCGTCTGTACGCCTTTCCTCCGGTCGCTCTGCTCCCGGGAGTTCTGGAGAGAGTGCGCCGGGACGGAATTCGTCTACTGTGAGTAGCCCCGTTCTGGCCGGGCCGAGTATGGTTCTCGGACCTGATTTCCCTCCTAGACGGCTCCCCATGGGAGATTCCGATCAGGAGGGATCTCCTCTCACAGGCGGGGGGCCATCTTCACCCCCGCCCGGAGCTGTGGAAGCTGTGGGTGTGGCCTCTGAGGGGGCACAACTCCGCGCTTCCGGTCTCTCAACCGAGGTTGTGGAGACCATCCTCCAGTCCAGAGCTCCCTCTACGAGGAAACTGTACGCCCTGAAGTGGAAACTTTTCACTTCCTGGTGCGGAGACCGCCGGCTTGACCCTGTTCACTGCCCAGTTGGTACAGTGCTGGAGTTCTTGCAGGCCCGCCTCTCCGCGGGACTGACCCACTCCACCCTGAAGGTGTACGTGGCGGCTATTGCGGCCTGCCACGCCCCTCTCGATGGCCAGTCAGTGGGCAGGCACCCCTGGGTGACACGTTTCCTCCGCGGTGCGCTGAGGATCAGACCTCCAGCTCGATCTCGGGTCCCCTCGTGGGACCTGGCCGTGGTTTTAGAGGCTCTCTGCAAACCCCCCTTCGAGCCCATAGAGGAGATTTCGGACCGTCTTCTGACGTTGAAAACTGCCTTTCTCTTGGCAATTTCCTCTCTTAGGAGAGTGGGGGATCTTCAGGCCCTCTCGGTGGCCCCTTCCTATTTAGACTTTGCACCTGGTTTGGCCAAAGCATTCTTGTACCCCCGAGCGGGGTACGTACCGAAAGTCCCCTCCTCGGCACCACGGCCGGTCATGCTGCAGGCTTTCTGTCCTCCTCCCTTTAGGGAGCCCGACCATCGGAAGCTCAATTGTACGTGTCCAGTGCGAGCACTGGACGCGTACGTCCACAGAACTGCCCTGTGGAGAAAGGCGGACCAGTTGCTTGTTTGCTTTGGTCCCCCTAAGAGGGGTTGTCCTGCTTCTAAGCAGACCCTCAGCCGGTGGATTGTAGAATCCATTTCTCTGGCTTTCGAGTCCTCTGGTCTCCCCAGTCCCCTGGGGGTCAAGGCTCACTCTACCCGAGCGGTGGCGGCCTCTAAGGCCTTTCTGGCAGGTGTGTCCTTACAGGACATCTGCAACGCGGCGGGATGGTCCACGCCCCTGACCTTTGCTAGGTTTTATGACCTAGATACCCGGGCCACTCCCAGCTCCTCTGTCCTTGTGCCTTAGGCTTGCCTCCTCCTGGAGGCAGGGACTTGTAAGTCTGGCGGCGTGGGTATACTCGTTCCCATAGCGTTTCGTGACGCAGCTCGAGTTCCTGAAGGGGAACGTCTCCAGGTTACGTATGTAACCATGGTTCCCCGAGGGAACGAGACGCTGCGTCTCGGTGCCACACTTCCGGCGTCCCTGCGGCGCTTGCTTCATTTTCCAGTAAGCTAACGCGGGGCTCGCCGCTCGGGCTTTTATGCTTCCGGGTCGCTACGTCACCCCGCCCGTGACGTCTCGCCCATCCATTGGACGGATTAGACACGTGATTCAGAGCGCGGTCACGCGGGGGCGTTCCCATAGCGTTTCGTGACGCAGCGTCTCGTTCCCTCGGGGAACCATGGTTACATACGTAACCTGGAGACGTTTCTGAACATTTACAGAGAGATTAGAGAGGTTCTTACACCAGTGGTCTTAAGTAAAAAGGCACCAAATGAAGAAGTGAGGCTGGGGCTGATTTCTTTCTAGCCCAGACTGTGGGTTCATGCAGCCTATCTGAGATAGTCATGTCAGAGTCCATTTAAGGTGATATTTTCCAGCCCTTTTCACTGACACGTCCATACATCATCAGCAGTGACTGAGAAGGTGCATGTAATGAATGTGGACTAGATGGATTATTTACTTAATCATGCCTTGGAGGAGAATCTAAAAGCAGATAGTCTAAGAACAGTTTTTATACAAAAGAACAGACAAGCCATAAGTTCAGCGTTATAAAAGGGCTATAACTTTTCTGTTTACCATGTTTGGTATTCGGAAGAAATACTGCATGAATCCAGTAGGGCATTACAGACTTGAAAAACTGGAAGAAAAAAAAATAGAGATCACAAGTATACAGCTGCCTGTCTGCCTTTATGTGTGTGAGTGTGTATGTGTGTGTGAGTATGTGTGTAATCGTTTTCCCCCAAATCATTCTTATTATGCTACTGATGAGACCTTGTGATATAATGCATTGGCAACCCTAACAGATTCATTGTCAAGCTATGGATCAATATTAGATTTTATCCTCCTATCTGATATCTCGAACAGCCATCACTGTCCTCAGCTGAATTTATGATATTCGTACATATCTGAGTATAAATGATTACCTTGGTATTTTATTAAACCTTCTTCAAATCATCCTGAGCGTTTCATCAGAGTTTTGCTTCATAAACAATATAGTAATTTTTTTGCCACAGCAATATTTTATTTCCAGGCCTGAACATCAGAAACTCCCTAAAGCTGTCTCAGGGTTTTTACTGTTTATTTTTGTCACATACCCAAAAATAAAGTCTTGTTTGCTGGATATAAAGTGACCTTTACAAAGTTCCATGCTCTCAGATGTTGAGTGCAGGAGAAATTCGGAGAAGATGGTGAGCTCTTTATCCAAAACATTTTCTAGGCTTCCTTCTCATGCTAGCAAAGACTCTGGCAGAACAGCAAAGAGTCGCAGGCTTTGTCTGAGAAATTGTCTCTAATACTAATCCCATTTCATGCCAGCTCATTCTTGCTCAATATGAATATCAGAAACTTGCACAAGAAAAGAGGGCTTCTGAGGAAATGGCACAATTGAATTCTCCTTCTAGAAAGCCTATCAAAGCTAGAATTGGACATGGTAGACTCTACAGAGGCTTTTTTTAATCATACAGACTGTCAGCACCCACAATAAACCATTTTTTTTCCTTTATGTGAGATATCACTCAACTAACATGGCACTTGGATATGAATAGACCTTTACTTTTGCTCAGCTCACTCTACAATTCTGTAAGTAAAATCCTATAGTATACGGGAGATACAGGAGAAATCTTTTCATTGGAAAAAAATGTGGCTATTACCATGTGGCGGTTGAACAACCATTTTAATAAGAAAACCCCGATCTCTATGCATATTTAATTTCCTGCCGTGTAACTTTTCTCTACTGTGGCCTTTAGATTGTTTGGTAGCAACGTTATTAGTCTGATGAAGAATGATGGAAACAAATGGGTATAGAGGAACGCCCAGAGCAAGACTGTAGATGCTATTTCTCATTATCCATAGCAGAGCGAGAGTCTCTGGCTTAATTATACACAACCCATGCAGTGTTTGTTGGGCCTGCAGGCCAAGAAGGAGCTCTCTCAAATGCTGTTTGCTGAAAATAGCACAGCAAACATGTAGGAATGTAGCGTTTCATAGCTGTATCTGGTTAAGGGAGATAAAGTATGATGAAGCTAAGCCAGGACTTAAATACTGTCTTTGTTTGCTTAATAAGCTCAATAAATCTTGACTTGTGGCAGTAGTGAAATGTCCTTCACCTTATTCTGCGTGTCCATGGTTTTGGGTGTTTAGATATCTTCAATGATAGCATAAAATTGGGTTTAAATCCAGGCTATCAGACTTCAGACCTGGAGGGCAGCGCATTGCAGGGTTTATCATTTTCCTTCATTTAAAACCTAATGCAACTGCCATTCAATTAGTCAGGGCCTTCATGTGCCGACTTTGGTGTGGTAGAAGATCCTCACCCACTATAAATACACTTAATCTTGGCATATAATCATTAAAATACTTCAAAAATCTTTTTTTTTTTCCATAATTTGTTCATTAAATGTTATGAAAAATGTGTGTTATTCCCAAGACACTCAACCCTGTTACATTCATTACATACATTCACCCCTAGGAAATATTTGTAATATTCCACAGGCCACACATTCAACAGGAAGTTACATAATCAATATTTTCTAATGATCATGGGAAGAAGAAAAGTTAGTGCTCTCCTTCTTTTTTTTCTTTTTTTCTTTTAAATTATATTGTGATATTGATTGATGAGATCACTTTGAAAGTACAACCCTGTTACCCAAATTATGCATTTATTAACTATAACTATGGAATTAATTTATTAATTCTAAAAATAAGTAAATCATTAGA
This sequence comes from Pangasianodon hypophthalmus, assembly GCF_027358585.1. NCBI lineage: Eukaryota > Metazoa > Chordata > Actinopteri > Siluriformes > Pangasiidae > Pangasianodon > Pangasianodon hypophthalmus. Next base: position 7,251,252 of record NC_069716.1, read on the forward strand.
AAGTTCCTAATGCTCTCTTCTCATTAGCATGGATGTTAACCACATTTTGTGTACAATAATAATAATAATAATAATAATAATAATAATAATAATTTAAGAGTTACAAGTCTAAACTGAGCCACAATTGAAGAACCATCTTCAAAGTCTTATATTGCTAACAGTCATTACAGGTCAAACCTTATTCTCTTCTATGTATTTTAGCTTGTTAACTTTTTTATGCACTGATTTCTTTATCTTTGACTCCTAACTGTTACTATATTTCTAGCTTCCTGAAATCGCATTTTAAATTTTGATATTAATCTCTGTTCCTGGGTGAATGTTCTTGAATCTCAGTGTTACTCAAGTGTACCAGATAGATAATGAAGTGCTAAACTCTGACAGCATTTTTGACAGGTGCCAAATGTACAGACCGTTTGCAAACACATGGAATGTGTTTTGACTAAAACACCTCTGAGGACCATGGAAATGAAATTCGAGTCTCATTTTATGCACTGTGCTATACATGATTTACTTTTGACAGTCATCTTCATATCCACAGTCTCCTGAAGAGGAGATCTTAGGCAGACACTTCATGCTGACCTCATCCTAGCTGGGCAGCAGGATTCATTGTGTTTGGGAACATAATCCTGAGCAGCTTGTGAACAAGGCTTTGGAGCAAACAGTCTGTGTAGGGATTTTGGCAGGAAAGGCCAGAGTGCTCAGCATGGCAGATTCTTGGATATATAAACAGACTGGTGGCTATAGAAAATTGTCTGACCTGAAGAGGAAACACATATTTACCAAAATGAAGTCAAACACCAGTGGCTTTAATATTGAAGCAAAGTTTACAGACTGGATATATTTTTAGTGAACAGTGAACTGAATCATGAGAACACTCTTGCTAGGCAGCTGGGTCATAGTAGCTAGCTGCTGACTGAGGCTACCAATTTGGCTAGCCAACGATGTCATCAATTCCCCCATCCAAGATTGTGGCTCAATTATGAGTGTGTTCCCAGCAGTGTTTGAGCCTGTTTTTTGTCATCAGTGTGCCTTTGTTTTGGTTCTGGTCCTGACTCCGCCTCTGTCCTGTCATTGGTCTGTTACCCATTGTGTTCACCTGTTTGCTGTTAGATTTTAGCTAATTTATATATTTATACCCTGCTGTGTCTTTGCCTCAGTGCAAAGTCTTATTTTGCGCAAGTGACCCAGAGCTGCAATTTCAGAAACAGCAGTGAGTGAGAAAGCGAGAGCATATCAAGCAATATGTCAGTTAATCATTTCTCAACTTTATGTAAACTCAATATGATGCTGTAAAGCAACTAATCCAAATAATATGCTTGAAAGATTCCTCTGACCAATTCTTTGACGCACATGGAAAAACTTTTCTTTCATTTTCCCCTCTCATAACTTTTGTTCCTACTTGACTGACTTGAAAAAATGAATGAAAAACTGTGGTTTCATTTTGTATCCTGTTATATATGACCTCTCATTAAATGAATATTGAGATATTGCAAAGAAAAATAAAGCTTGAAAGGAAATAGCAGAGATCAGTGCTATCTCTGGAGAGGATTTGTAGCTTGTATAGTTAGTTTGCACTGCTAATCTGCTAATAGATAATAGCTGGAATGGAACTTGTAAATCAAACAACCAAATTTCACACTGATTGGTTCATTATTTATTTTGTGTTTAAGTAGTTAGGAAAAGATATAAATAGATATATAAAGTGTGTATATGGTGATGGCGCTAGTGAGTGTATGTATGTAGTGTTAGCTTGCCCTGCTAATCTGCTAGCAAAACTAATCCAAAGACTGGCATGTGATGTAGGTCAAACAACCAAATTTCACACTTGTTTCACTTTATTAAAATATTAAAATTCATTTAAAATTAATTTTAAACAGAAATAAATCATACATTATAGTAAATTGTGTGCTGTTAGCTACTACCTTTTGTCATCAGAGCTAAAAACGCTGAATAGACATGCCCACATGCTAGTGACTTGTTGCTCGCTAGTGTGTACACAGGGTAACTGTTCTTTGGCCTATGCTATGGACATCAACTATGATTTTTGGATTGCCCCTAATGAATATCATGCTGAGTTTACACACTTGTGTCGTGCCTTATCTAACTACATGTTACAAATTGCATATAGCCATTTTTCTAATTTCACTTTCTTGGTCCTTCAGGGTTTATATTCCCACCTTGCCTCCAGTGTTTCCAGGATAAGCCACAGAATATTAGTGAATATCACAAGAGTGAGCCCTTCGGTGACCGTTTGACATTTCAGTATGCCAAAGATATTTTTCAATGGGCCAGTCAGTAAAATAAGGGCTTTAGTTAATGACTGAAATGAGAGCTGGTTTCATCATAATGCTGTATGCTACTGTCATAATATTTTTCATACAAATGCATGTATTTATTCATTAGTTATGACCTCCAGGGTTTTTCTGCTTATTTGGTAGCTGCATGTTCTCACAGTATGATCTGCTCTTTTAATTCAAATGAGTTTGCTGGTGGAAAAAAATGTATATCATTTTATTCTTTGACCCATTTTGGCTAAAGCGAGCTCAGTGTGCATAAGCTGAGTATCCACGTTGAATCTGTGCTCATGGGTCAATGCAGGGGATGTATACCTATGTGATATTGATTTGATGTAATGACAGGATCATCAAATGTCAGCTGCTGGGTCTCTGACCCAACCTATTCTTGAACACATTTTTCCAGTACGTTAAAATTGCATAGAATCCAAGTAAGAATGATCATTTGAATACTGTACCATCTTCAAGACCTACTGAAATGTATAACTATATATAGGACATAATAAAGAAAGTGTCTTTTTTTCATAAGCCTTCATGGTGCATAGTGCAATGAAGCGGTAATGGGATACTTTCCGCATCATGTGTCACATAAGTGGAAGGGACGTGTGGTCGCTGCAATCAGGAAAGCATTTTATACTCACTTTATCCCTGTGTGCAAGGACAGGGTCAAAGTTGCAGTTTATTAGAAATAACCTATGCTTGGCACTGATCTGTTGCTTGAGGAATTGAAACTGAGGTGTGTCTTGCTACTTTTTAAAGTGCAACCATTGGGAGAGATAATGTGATCAGTCAGACAAATAGACAGATATAAGAGAAGGGAGATTATCTGTAAAGCCAAACCTATTGTCTTTATAGTCACTCATTGATGAGTCATATGAATGCATACATTTTTATATTTCTGGCACCAGCTTGTCTTTAAAGTTTTCAATTTCTGCCACAATAGTTATAAAATGTTTATGTGCACAACATGCTGATCACAGACCTTACCACTCAACCCTTCAGCAAACAAATTATCTCATCTTGTTTACTCAACGCTAACTGCTTTAAACATTTAAAGATGTTATGCTGTGAACTTTTTTTTTCAGTCCAGTGACTACATTATATCTTGTTCTGAAGAGCTCATTTGAAGAGAATATGAAGAGAAGGAGTGTGTGAATTTATGAGAGTCCAAGAGTTATGAGTATGAATGAGGGAGTGGGTTTGTTGGGTAGGATACTGTCCTTGTAAAAGACACTACTCTGAAATATGAGGAATGTCAGGGTTGACATTTTTCCCAGTTGAGCTTTATTCCTGGTTCTCTTGATACATACACATAGCATATGGCACTAGATGCTCAAGCTTTTTCTATCACATTTATATCTTGCTGTGGTGTAATGAATGTTGTCAGCTGTGCACTTTCCATATCCAAAGGGATTTGCCCATCTAGGCTGAAGAGGGCAAGTCTTCCAGTTTCTAGCCAGTGTAGAATGACTTGCAAGATTGGGAGGATTAATTTTGATATTTTCCTTCTGTTTCTTGAAATCTGATTTCTTGAACATTTAGCCACTAGGATCACTGGGCAATGCACTGACTCATCCTTGTTACAGTAGAAGGAATTCTGTTGACTTTTGTGCTGCTTCATCTATAGTTTTACAACAAAGATGAATGTCAGACTTATATATGTATGAATGAATGACCAGTTTTAGGTCTTTGTATATATATATATATATATATATATATATATATATATATATATATATATATATATATATATATACTAAAGAAACTGGATTTACAAAAATCCAGACCTAAAAACTGGTCATTCATTCAGTTCAGCATATAATACATACATTCAAATCATTATTTTCTCTATTCTGTGCAAATGTGGTATGATGCAGTAGATCGACAAATCCAAATGTTTGGCACAAATGAATCCTCTGACTAGTCCTAGGGCACATGTGGTTTGATGTTTCCTACCTGCAGTTACCAACCATTAATTGTTTGGTACACAAAATGGAAGAAAGGCTTACAACAATGGTTTCATCTTGTACAGTCAAATACAGCCTCTTGTTAAACGCATAGAGAGACATAAAGAAGGAAAATAAAGCTTGGAGGGAAGTAGCAGAGGTAGCTGCCCTGATTGGTGCAATATGCAATTTGTGTTATAGCTACTACCGTTTCTTATTGGAACGACAAAAATGTTGTACAATGTTATTGGTTAATTGGACTAATGTTATTTTTTTTTTCTGGAGTTTATAAAAGTTATTCAGCTACATTTTGCTATTTTAGGCTTGATATAATGTCTATACATTTTATTTCAGAAAGCAGAGACACTCTGACAATAGTTCACCATGAGGGAGCAGATGGCAAGAAAGAACCTGACTCTTGGTGGAAGTCTTACAGCTTGCTTAAAAGCCAAGTGATGCATTGAGCACTTACAAGGTTGGAAGTGAAATGTCAGTGTAGAAGGGGATTGAAGAGGGCAGATCAAAAGTAGAAATCCAGAGTGGCTTACTGTCAAATATCACCCATATTTTACATAGAGAAAATCTCATGAGAAGGGTAAAGATCTTTCTTGTGAGGTGATTAAATACCAGTGTGAATATCAGAGACAAGAATAAGCTGTCTAAAGTCGTGACTATAGCTGGCAAAATTAATACAAGGCAGAATGCAGCTGGTGAATTGCACACATTGAAGAGCTATTAGAAAACTTTATTGTGACAAACCATGATTTCTTGAGAAACGCAGCAGACATCCAAGGGCAACCACAAAAAAAACTAAATCTTTTCACAAGATAAAGTCAAGGATGCCATTACTTTACATCATGATGTAGACAGTTTATTTGTTACTTCTCCATGTTTTATTCTTGTGCCTCTTTGTCACTTTTAATCCAAGAGTGTTTATTTGATTGAAATTGACCTTGGCATGTTTTCTGCACTTGAAGTTATGATATGAAATTTGGACATAGAGGTCTGTCTGGGTGCATAGAATTTAAACCATTTTTCATAAGGAAGTAGTTTCCAATGTTTAAATGACTCAGAATAGCTTCCACCAACATGCATTAGGCTGACCAAACAGACATATTGCTGCAGGACCAAACCACCTTCTTCTGTTTTGGAAAGAAGAAATCCAAATAATTGTTAGTTACTTCGTCAGGTTGCTCCTGAGTAAATTCATGTGTATGGAGACTCAGCAATGTGAAACTGGATTCAACTCTTATAATTGCTGATGAGTTACTGCAAAATTATATATAGATTATGTGGTCAAGCTTAGCTTAAAAAGCTTCAATAGCATATTTATTTCAGTTGTACACACATTTAGTGAAATCATTTAGTGCATTAAGACAAACAAGACTAGCCATTCAGTTAGGACAAAAGATATTGCACTGTATTAAAGGAGGAGTTATTACAATGTACTGCAATGGCTGAGGTGAATTGCTGGAATATTTAGTGCACACCACCCTCAGGACACGCTCTTTCACCTTTTAAGTCATCTTTTGCTTTCGTGGGCATCACTAAATGTGCTGTGAATGTGCTTGATGTGTTATGGAATTTATGAATGTATGAAGAAAATGAGCATTACCTTTTGTAAATCTAGCAGGAAATTTTAATTTGGGTTAGCCCAAGAAAACATTTACACACATTATACACTTCTCAAAATTACTGAAAAAAAGGCCCATAGCATGGAAAAAATTATTCTCAAAACTCAAAAATAAATTGTCCCTGAAAAAGAATAATGCCATGACAGAAACTACCGTTAAGGAAGTGGATCGAAACGATAGCAATTGTGTGAAAAAGAGAGATATATAGAGAGGGAGAAAGAGTAAGAACAAGCAGAAATAGACAGATAGCACAATAGCAAATCCACAAAGGCAATAACCAGCCTCACACATTTATGAAAGCTGAGGCAGTGGAGGGTTTAGTCCCCTGGGACTTCATAATGTGTTTTTACTGCAACTTTCCAATGACTGCGGCATTGCGGTCAACTCTCTTGTCAAAATTGCCCCTACTTTCATTCACGGTGTATCAGTTTTAGACTGTGTGAGCAAGGGCAATATGAATACTTCATTTGTCACTACATTCATCAGTCATATACACACAAACATTTGCTAACTACTGTGTGCAGCTCCAGCATCCACTCCCTCAGGATCCTCTGAGCATTTATGTATTGTCATCTATGTGGCGATTGCATTGCTTGTTTACCCAGGAGGAAATGTTCAAAAATGGCAAATAAACCACTGAATCCCTCCAGAGTTGCCCATGTGCAATTGGCTGTCATTGTTATCATTAACTCATGTCGAATCCAATTTGCCCTTGTCCAACCAAATGTTTGTATCATGTTGATATGAATTATGAGCTGCCAACAAAGTTACTCCTTTATCACTCAATATGAGATGGCATTCAGCACAGTTGAGATAAATAAATGATCTTCACTTGAGAGGGAGAGGTTTACATTGTCCATCAACATTAAGGTGTTAAAATCCATCAGCGTTGAGAGAGGCTGCACATGACTCGATATTGATGCTTTGGAAAGGTAGACCGTGAGAGTTATAGTGAATTGATATATTCCAGAGATGTCAATCTCAAGAACAGAATTGCCTATCTCTAATACACCGCATCACGTCTTTAACACTTTTGTACACTTTTCTGGCTACATCTTTCAGAATGTTTGGCTCTGTGCACTTCTGTATATACACTCTTCTGTGTGTAACGTGATGAGCTAGGATGCAAGTGTAGGTGCTTGGCTTGCATTTCATTGAGGGCAAACCAAGAGACATCATCAACATCCATTGTGGGGATCAACACACAGGCAGGCAGCAACAAACTAGGATTAACCATAATCACAACTAGAATAACAAGCAAGGTTCAAAACCAGGAAACACGAAACTAGAAAATAAGGCACAAGTTAATCGTGGCTTATTCTTAAAGACATGAATGCATGATAAGAATTCACAAAGCTACTTAGACACAAGGTATATTCAAATAAAATAATCATAGGCTAATACAAAGCAAGTGAACATAATAAATAAGACCATTGATATTACAAGGCTGAGACAAGTCCAAAACCAAAACAAAGCAAATGCCTGATTGTTGCCATGGGAATCATGACACAACTGGGACTCCATGACACCGTGCACCAGTTTCCTGCAGGAGAACAAATTTTGAACACCAAGACACATGATTGGGGTGAGATATTGTCATTGGATCCAATTTTCTCCTTAGTTTTAGTCTTGGTCGATTCCTAGCCAGCTCTACTAACCAGGGAGGGTGAAAACTATCACATGTTTTGTTTGAGACATGTGAAGCCAGCCAACTACATCTTTTCAAACTGCTGCTCTTCATCATCACAGGGCAGTGTAACACACTTAGAGGAAAGAGCTATCCACCATTCTTTATATACATGAGCTTGCAGATGCCCACAGTTGGCTAGTGTTGCTGTGATTGACAGTGGAGAGAGAGTATGCCACCCCTACTCCCTTGGGAGCATGGGCAATTTTGTTTTCTTGGACTCCCAGCCGCGGATGGTGGTGGCATCCTCGGGATTCAAACTCGTGATCTCCGGAAGACACAGTGCGCGCTTTTTCATTATGCACTCGGGGACCCAGTCACTCAAAAGAGGTCAGTAGTATTTCAATGTAATTTTAAAAAGTCAAGAGCTGTGGACTTTATAAAGATTAAAAATGGTTGAATAGCAGATATATATGGTGGGTTCCCACCAGCACCTATGCATTAGTCACTGCACTGTGAGCAATCTTTTCTCCTGTCTCTACGTTTTATTAAGATGATATAAACAGGGTCAATTTGTTATATGTATGAAGATGAATGGATACTCATTGTATGAATGACATTTGGGCTTTGGTGGATCAGTGATTAAGGCTCTGGGTTAATGATCTGAAGGTTACAAGTTCACACACCTACACAAGCATTCTGCCACTGTTGGGTCCTTGAGCAAGGCCATTAGCCCCTCAATTGTCTCAGTTCTTAGTCACTTTAAATAAAAGCATCAGCCAAATGAGCAAAATGCTTAAAATCTCTGAAAAATTTGGAGGAAACATATATACTATGTAGTATAGTAGTGTATTTTCATCCAAATGTTTTTGAAAGTTTAATTTCTGAAAAAAAAAAAAACTATGTAAGCAAAATATGTTGTTCTGTAAAAATATGCATAGCTTCTTCACCAGAGCCCTATTTTTCTTATTCTACCATCCCATAATTCAGTGTCATTATACAATAGCTAAAAATAATGCCACTTTGTGTCTGTCTGTTCATGTCTTTGAAATGATATCCAGGATTTTCCCTGTTAATATTAAGCCTTAAACTATTATAATATAGCTTTGTGTTTTGACTCGTGGTCTTTGTGCTTTCAGACATAAATTCACCCTGGAGGCAGTTCACTTCTAATTAAACTGTCTCAACTGCTTTTTAAACACAATCATGTCATGAAATATATTAAAAAGCATGCTACATTGCAATTATAATTTTTGGAGCAAGCTACATGACCAAAAAGCAAAATAGAATAAAAGATAGGTACATGAAATGGACAGGTTATGAAAAGTCTTGGTGAAGTCAGTCAGAAGAGCTGTTGGGCTTTATGCAGATTTTCCTTCAAATGTACACTCATAGTCCTCTCTGCATGGGACAATGCTCAATATACTCTGTTTTTCTCAAAGCAAATATGTTTTATTTTGAAACCCAGAAACCTAGGGTGAAAGATATTTACTTACTTAATTGTAGATACAGTACATTATAAAAAAAATTACACATTTAAATAACAAAATAACACTTTCATTCACTTTCATTATTGGACAACCAATTATTATTATTTTTATTATTATTATTATTATTATTTTATTTTATTTATTTTTTTTGTAGCACATTGATTAACTGATTTAGGAAAGACCATTACATGTCTTTCTTTTTTTTTTTTTTTTTTTTTACATGTACATACAACATTTATTCATTCATCCTTAGTATTTTCCTGGTCAAAGTTACAGTGGTTTAAATTAACCAAATTTTTTGAATATATTTTGGAAAACAGAACCAATTAAGTTCATAAGAAAATATTGTAGGCAGGTACAAAGAAAATAATCAGTGTGTGAGCTGGATTAAAAAACAGTGGCTTTCACATTTCTAGTTGAGACCAATATTGAACTTGAGTGATGTAGCTGAGGTTGAGGATCTGTCAGAGCCAGAATTCACACGCCATGCTGACAGTGCGGGAAATTCTATCAGGTTTTGTTTAAAATAGTAGGTTTCATATATAATAATAATAATAATAATAATAATAATAATAATATAATAAATGAATAAAAAATAAATAAACCACTACAGTTTAGGCCACACCCACTTCAAGTTTAAATCTAAAAACAGATGCAGATATTTTTGGAGCACTAAACAGATACAGATACAGCTAGTATCATTGTGTTACACCCCTAATACTTAATAAGAAAATGCTTCCCCCAAAAGCTGGTCTGCTGATGTGGTAGAGGTTATTGCTGTGTGCTGGGCTGAGTGACAGTAATTATGCTGCATCCAACTTTCTTGGGAATGGCAGGAGTTTTGGCAAAGAGACCAGTGAGTATTAGAGGACTAAAGGCCAGGATAATTCTGCTGATGTCAAGGACATGTTTTGGTGTTTAATATTCCATGAGAGAGTAAAAAAAAATCTGAGCTTTTTTCCTGAGCACATTGTATCTGTATATATTTGATAGGATAAACTGACTTCATCTCTTTACCAATGAAAATGGTAGGTAGTCAGATCACTAAATAATACAGTGTTACATCTCAAATCCAACCAGTCAGGAAGCATTGATCAGTTTTCTATAACAGCAGCTCTGGCAGTAGTGCCAGCTGTAACTCAAATGACAGGTTTATATTAATGGGCTCAGTTTAATACGTTATTGTTTCTATTATTGTTTCACTAATTCAAAGGAACACTCCACATGATCTGAGTCAACAAAAAAAAAGAGATTAAAAATGTGTTGTTATTTAACAAAGAAAAAAGTCTAATTGGTGATATGGTGATGTTTTCCATAAGATTAATTTAATATTTATGGAAGGAGTCTCCTTCCAAAGTGTCAGTGCTTTGCAAAGATCAGTATGTTATCAATCACTATTAAATATAACTATAAATGGATTTAAAAAAAAAGTATGATATAAATAGTACATTTAATACATTAAAATATTTTTATAAAAATGTAATCATTGGCAAAGTGCTCTGGTATGAGAGAAATAAGACACTTCAGAATATTCTGGTATTGAAAAATAAAAAATAAATAATAAATAATAAACTCAGATTGGTAATCTCACCCATTACACCAAGCCCATTGTTGATTATTTTCCTGTAACAGCCTCACTGGGAATTATTCTAGTGAATGTGCAAGTTATTGCATAATACAACCATTTACTAAAGGCTGTAGATGCCTCAAGGGAAAATTAAACAAGCTAAATCTGTAAGAGTGTGGATGGAAAGATCATGGCTCTACTTTCACAGCTATAGTGTTTTTCTTTTCCTTTCCCCTATGTCTATTTACATTCTCTTTATACTGGTGGCACTTAGTAAATAAAGCAAGGCAACAAATGAAGCAAAATAAATGCTCCGCTAACCTGTCGAGTTTACAGAATAGGGAGAGTGTTGAAATAGCCATGTCAGCATCATTTACCTCTAATCAACCTCTTCCTCATCTTTAATTGTCCGAATGTGATTTTGCTGTGCACATTGGACCTTTGCTAAATGAAGCTTGTGTGTTTTGAACAGATTCACTTAATTTTGCTTCATTGATTTTCTGTTCTCATAGTTCAGATCACCCCACGGCACAGGGTGGCTGATAAAATGTGATTTGCCTAAACAAACAGTACACATCAGCTTTTAATCCTCCTCATTTGGGGCATTAAGGAGTTAATAAGGCAGGAATTGTCCATTAAAATGGGGCAGACAAATGTCTGTAAAACAGAAATCTGGACAACTGAAAAATTGACAGTGGCAATTAAATCCTGTTCTTATTTGTAACTTGCAGTGAAACTATTACTGTTAAAAGACAATACAAGCCCAGATTATGTTTTTTTTTTCTCCTGGAAGTGTTTATCCCAGGAGCAGTAAATAATAAGTGCCTCTTAGTTGCTGTCACTCTTGCTGTTAATTGAAAGCGATGTGTGTTTCTTTGTGGAACAGAACACTAATAAGCTCATCTCTGAGAGGCAGCGAAGCATGCATTTCCATTTGAAGGATGGATCCATCTATGATTTGCAGTAATAATGGGATGAGAGTAACATCAACCTTTGATGCAATCTATAATCTACCTAATGGGGTATACAACTTAGTTTGGATGCACTTTTATTTGAAAAAGTTATAACCTGGAATGGTGGGGTAACAAAATTATGCCATGAAAAAAAAAAAAGAACTGAAATAATAAAACATCATAAAACTATATAAAAATTTGGTAATTTCTACAATTTAAAGTAGTGGCCTGAGGCTGGAACATTAGTGGTATTTATTCATTTGTCAGGACAGAGCCTTTAGAACCTCTGTGTTGGATGCATCTGTGGGAAAATCTTTATATGTCACAGCAACATGTAAAGGTTAAAGCTGTGCTGGAGTGTCTTGATTAATACATGAGTAACACAGCAAACAATTGAAAATTGATATGAGAACTCCATGTAAAAGTTATGGTTAGAATGGGGCATTGTTAATAATAATAGACTTTATCATGCCATTATTCATCCAAAATGGTTAAAACTGAATTTTGCACAGAAAAAAATTTTGCTACTCAACTACGTTTGAACTCAGAGAGCAGCATCATCTGAATATTGGTTAAATATTAAATATTAATATTAATATTAAATATTAAATATTGGCCAGATTTAAGTAATTTAGGACATGAGTCATTTGCTTTTATGTAATTAGGTATGAAATAGCTATGTCTCTAGAGCCCCATGTGTATGAAATGAATTGTATGTAACTCATACAGAATTATGAATGAAGAATGATGCAACCCAGCCCTAACCTTTCAATGTTTAACCTTTTTCCAATCTTCAACTGTTCTAGACTGACAGGAATGGAATCCGGTGTTGTCTTCTGCTGTTATAGACTATTCACCTCAAAGTTTGATGTGCTGGGCATTCCGAAATGCTTTTCTGCTCACCACGGTGAGCCTCCCTGTCAGCTCAAACCAGTCTGGCCTTTCTCCTATGACCTCTTCCCCGTCCCCCATTCTGATGTTTGATGTGAGCATTTAGTTAAGCAGTGCATTGCATTGCTGACTCATGATTAGCTGATTGGATAAATGCATGAATGTATTTATTTCCCACCTCGCACTCAGCGTTCCCAGCCTAGGTTCCGGATTTACTGTGAGCTCGACCAGAATAAATGTTTCTACTCAAGATGAATGCATTCAGTATCTGATATCCAGTATATGTGTATTATTGATCTCTTCTATGTTTCACATTTGCAGGCGCTTTTAAATAATTACGAGCATGATAGCTGCATTCTATCCCTTATTTGCCATGTCAGCAAATTGGAAGCCAATATTGCATGTTTTTTTTTTCTACTTTTTGTTTTCTATTCAGCTGCTGGTGCAGAATAGACTTTGCACACATTCGTCCTGCTTTTCTGTGCTGCAAGCACTTCTAGAAAATTTGCAACCAGGCTTTGTAAGAACTACTGAACCCTAATCAGAACTTCTAATGTGTCTGAGCAACAATGAACCCAACATGACATGCAATCACTATGCTCAGAACTTTCACAAAGGGTCATTTTACCGCTTAATTACAGATCCATTATTCCTGCAAAATTGACAAAACGTTGCCTGACAAAGTAGACACAGCTGCATTAATCATGTGTCAGGCAGACAATGGAAGGGAGCGAATAGACATCATGTTCAAAATTCATAAGAGTGGCTAATTCTCAGCAGACACACAGCTATCATGGGAAAAAAAAGAGGCGGGGAAAATATGTGATAGATGTGATTGCAGCAGATGTTGCTCCTGAGCATCGAGATCTCATTTGCTGCTTCTGAACTATGTTTGACCTCTGAATTTTAAAGCGCACGTTTTGGCACTCTCATGACTCTTGGGAGAGGAGTGTGTAACACAGTGATGCACCAAAGCTCAGAGTAAATGAGAAATAGCTCTATCTGACAGACCTCGCCTTTTAAAACTTGTCCCAGTTTGGGGAAACACGTGCATTGCTATATTGCTATGTTTATGAAGCCAGATTAAGCAATACCATTTTATCAGTATTTAAGGATATGAAATTTCTTTTGAATTAGGTTTTTATAGTCTATTTGGAAAGTGTGACAGTAATGACACATAATCTTATAAACAGTATTCTTGATCTTTAATTCTCTAAGTCATTTCTCTAAGTCACTGGAGTTATTAATTGCCACGAGTGTCATAAGCACAGGCTGTTATACCAGAGACAAATTTCAGTTAGAGATTTATTTTCCAAGATGGCATCAACAGCAGCTCAAATCACACATCGTTAATCACATCAGCATCAATGCATTATTCTATTATTATTATTATTTCCTTTTTTTGGTACTAATTATTTTACAGCAAGAAACTTCAAAATCTAAAATCTAAATTAAGGAAAAAATAGAATTTACAAGTAAATTAATAACATATAGCATGTGGAAGGGAACTCTACTGGTGCTGGTTGAATTGCCCACTCTTGGCCATTCTTCTGAATCTAATGAAAGGACCAAACTTCTTTTTTTGAATTATTTAAATTATTAAAACTTATTCTGCTAAATTATTGATTTGACAGATTATGTTCAGCCTGTGACATTAAAATGACACCAGTAGCAAGTGTGTAATATTTATTTGGGAGACTACAATAATTCTAATTGTGGTCCATGGCATAGGTCAAAGCACAAGCAGCAACAAATAATCAATAATAATCAATAATCATAATCGAACAGGGAACACAGAAGTACAAAACAAGGCATTAGGGAATCACTGCAGCTCTTATCTATCATCTGAATTAGACACTTTAATTAGCTGTGAAAGCTAAAAAATTGAACATTAGTTTGTGATTATTTTCCAATGAAAGTACATCAGGAGCTGTTTTATTTCTTTCATACCACATCAATTTGCCAATTTTAATTTATTAATGAATGTCATGCTTTTTTGCATATATATATATATATATATATATATATATATATATATATATATATATATATATATATATATGTAAGACATTGTTCAACATCTGAGAGATAGGCTAATTCCTTTTATCACAAATAAACATACATTCCCTCACCAGCCCTCCTTCTTTCTCTCTTGAAATTAATAAGACAAAAAAAACATGCATCTTGTCATCAAAGTCCTCTCTCCAACACTTTCCTTGGCAGAAAACTTACTGACCTTTACAACGAGCTGATAGCTGAGGCTTCCATAAATGTTAAATAAATTCCTCCTTACAGAAAGCGACGCCACATCAAGTATTATACAATTTTATGCATGTTAAATAACAGCATGTTTTTTAATCCTTTGATCATGCATTAGAACAAGTGCATTGGTATAAATCCTGCAGCTGAAAGTATTGTTGGACCTACTGTTATACTGTTATAGAAAACTTTCTGAGAAAAAAATAAAAGGCTGAAAAAAGTCTGTTTTTAATGTCAGTCAAATGGCCTCTTCCTGTAAGAGAAAGCAGTTCTTGGTCACACTTCTTGAGAAGTACCAGACTCTCTAGAGGTCCTTAAAAGTCTGCGAGACTGGCTTGTGAGATTAGAGATGATCTAAAGAATGATGAACTAGAATTTCGTCTCCTACTAGGCGGATGGCTGGGCACATTGTAAAACTTGGGCGCAAAACCATCTTTAGTGATATGTGTGGTAAGTTAAACATTTACAACACTAATTCATTAATAGTTACCAGATCTACTAATTTTAGTTTTAAAATTAAAATGTTGAACTATTTGATAGTAATTAATGGATTCAGCTTCATAATTTCATTGATTGTGTTTCTGCAGTGATAGAAAATGGCCAAATAGCTCCTAAATTTCATTCTACATGAGTAAAAGATTCAGAGTTTGAAATTATTAATATCATGCTAATTATCTTCAACCGGAGTGTACAGAGAATTTCAAGTGGTAGCCTTGAAACCTCAGTGGTGGCATAGTGTGACACACGAAGGCTTTTTATGAATAGGTTCTATAGCAAATGTACTGTATGGAAGCTCATCCTGCTCTGGAAACAGATTTGTCTCCTGAATATCATCTTCTTGTCTCACTCTGTATCACCACCTCCTTTGACAAGAACCTCCATTATGGTACAGATAGCCTACATTCAAAAAGACTGTAAGCACATGTCTCAATGATATGCAGGTGTATAGAGTGGCTTGAATATTCTGGCCAAATATGTTGCATATTCACTAAAATGGGTGATTGGGCTGAGAGCTGATGCTAGCATTTAACTCAATGAGTAAAGGACTAGAAGGAGAGAGAGAGCGAGAGAGAGAGAGAGAGAGAGAGAGGAAGAATGGGGGAACAGTGGTGCCATATCAGACTTGTTTAATTTAAACTACAAGCGAAGCACACTTCACTGATATCTGTTCAACATTTATACTTCTAAAATCAGAGACCTATAGACCAGCGATGATCAACTGGCACACCGTGGTCCTGATGTGGTCCCAGCATAATAGTTCAGAGGATTTGAGAAAAACAAAAAAAAAAAAAAAAAAAAAAAAACTGACAGTACTTCAGCAACTCTGGCTTTCTAAACATGCGACTTATCAACTCACATTTATATAAATAATTTACAAATAAATAAAAATCATTTTAAAAAATAGACCAAAGACTAGCTACAGGCTCAGACTTGAGGTCGGAATGAATAGATATTTAATTTTCTTTATCCTCTCTGGTCTGATTATTAAACAAACTGATGATATGGCTTTTTTTAAAGTCAATTATGAAAACATCAGGTTTAGAGATGAATGGTCCGAGAAGTCAGCGTTCATTCTTTCAAAGTCAAAATCAAAATAGAGGCATCTCATAGACTCTTTTCAGAGTCCAGACAACATTGTGCTGTCTTATTTACAGCCATGAGTATGGCTTGGGGTGGTGATTGGGCAGTGATTGACACAATGATGAAAGGGAAATGTGGTGCAACAGGGAATTATGTTTGCTTCAAACTGAAGTCAGCATTAAATTCTTAAAAAGTAATCCTCCGCTGATTGTTTTTCACTGAATAGATAATGCAATATAAGAGCGATGCAATCAAGGTTTTGCTTTTCAGTGTAGATCGTTTCCTGTATGCTGTTTATGAAAAAATCAATACTATGTGTGTATTGTATTTCACATAAACAGAAATGCAGAGTGAAATACAAGGCAGTGGAGTGGATTGATTTTAATGTTGGATAGTATTCACTTCTAACACATAGTCAGAATTGAATTCTTAAACATCTCCCCCTACATCCCCCACCCCCCACCCCCCAATGACTGAATGGTGGCACTGAATGCTGCCGTGTCAGATATAAGGAATTCCATGTAGCCAGACTTTTACTTGAATTTTACTTGAATACCTATGTTATATAATTCTGAAATCAAAATTTGAGGCTGTGCAATTAGTGTGCAAGTTCATTCATGTTGAAAGAAAAAAGAAAGACGGGATCGGAGCAACTTTTATGCCATTTTCAGCTTGAGATTAAACAATTGAACAATGATTTGCAATTTATTTCACCAAGCACAAATGAACTTGATGCTTCAGGCTACATTAATAAACAACAAAAGCACATTATGTTATGAACCATCAAAATTTAATTTGTCTTCCAAGGCTGTGGCACTGGGATTTAACATTGAGACACTGTTAATATGTATGTCTGCAACTCGATATATTCAGAGTTGAGTTAAGTACATGAAGTTAATACTGAAATTATACACATTGGTATACAAATTAACTCTGGATGCTCAGTGAGTTGTGTGCAGTTTTACTAAAATAGATGCATGTTTCTACTGTCTGACAATTTGTGCTGACCGCAATATCTTATACTGAAATTGGTGTTTTAGCTCATTAAATTGCGTAAAAACTCAAAATTGGCAACTGAAGGCAAGATTAAATATCGGTATCAAAACATGCAATTAATAATTGCATTTATTGCCCATACTTTTACTGTAACAACATGTTTCGCCCCTCTCTGAGATTTACACTTTCTGTCACTACTAAACAGTTCTGTGTATTTTCTGGAGATCTCAGTGGGTGGGCAATTGTAGTTCATTGTGTGAAAACTAGACTTTCTCATTTGGCCTGTTTCTCTGTTATTCTCTATTATTATCTGTGACATTAAATGCTATGTTGCAGGCTGACATCTGTTAAATGTGGCTAGACCCAAATTGCTAAATTGAGACAAATTTACACACTACATGGCAAATTATTATGACTAAGGTTATTCAAGATTATCAACCTCAATATATTAGCTTAGTATAAAATGTTGAATTTAGTTTTTGTTTTCTTGTAATGTCTATATTATTATATTACAGTAAACTTTTGGGTATAGTGGCCAAATTGTTTTATAGCACACTATATTACAATATTTATTCATCCATCCATCTATTCATCCATTCAAGATATTTCACCCAAAAATGGTATCTGTTTTTCATCTTTATTTTCTATTAGTCAATTTTTTTCCCCCAGTTTAAAATCAGGCCTGTTTTAAAGGAGTGGACTAGAAAAGCTGGCAACCAAAAAGAGTGCAATGATTTTTAATAATCTGCACAGAACCTCTCTTTCAGTCTAAATTGTCAAATATCAGCATGCCGTTGTGTGTTTTATTCTTCTTATACCACAGCCATTTTCACTGTTTTTTTTTTAAATCATGAATGACATTTTACAATTAATACCTTCAAAATAAGTTAGTTCCTACTATCCCTTGTTATAGCATCTGTAAAGCTGTTGTTCCCTCACCAACCTTTTTTTTTTTCACTTTTTTGAAGTTACTAAGACGAAAAATGTAGCATGTCATTTTAGCAAGGAAGCTCAAAGTGCAAAGCCTTCGATCCTGAAGACTTTCACCTGGCGTAAAACTTAAAGGAACAGTTTTATCTCTGACTGTTACAAAGCGCTGACACTGGAGACTCCTTCTATATATGTTAAATAAACATCTAATTTCAGAAGCCTTCACCATATCAATGATTATATGATTTTCGGGGTTAAACAATGTTTTTTTGTTTGTTTTGTTTTGGTTTGGTTTTGGTTTGTTTTTTAATGCAGCAAGTGCTTTAATATAATCCTGTAGTTTGCTGGCGCTATTGTCAGAGCTGCTGTCACAGAAAATTAATCAACACCTGACTAATCACAACTGAGAGTACCACAGTGCTCTTAAAATTAATAGTGTAATTTTATGACTTCTGGGCAGTTATCACTATGCAGATACCAGCAGATTTCAGTAAACAGATGTTAATAATTACATAGTCAGTTTGCTATGTAATTAGACATTTTCTAGCCATGAGCTAATTCATGCTGATTATAACCAGAGACAGTCTTATAGAGACATATTACTTCTTAAACTATGAATGGGGAAGTGTGAAAAAGTCCACATGGTGGCTGTATTATGTTCTGCTCCTTAGTTAAAAAAAAAAAAAGCCAATTGCCTTAAACGAAGGCAATATCTGCTCTATCAAATTCTTTCACTGATACATTTGCTTTTGTGAAGAATTTTGCATGTGCAGTAGTGATTTGAGCTGGAGACCACGTGTGGTTTTTGTCAGATTTATGGGTCTTTTTATGAGTCTTCCCTCATCAAATAGAGTGGCTGGCTCAAGTGGACAGACTTTACTAGAAGAACTTTGATATTAACTAATTATCAAATTGTTAGTGGAATTTAAACGTTGTCACCAGTCATATGTACTGTCTTTGATGCCTTTGGTCTTAAGATGTTTGGTCTAAAGACCTGCTGATTCAAGGTACCATATGTACACTTTATATCCAATAATGTACGTATATCCATAATATACACTTGATGGCCAAAAGTTTGTGGACACCTGACCATCACACCCATATGTGCTTTTTGAACATCCCATTCCAGATTTAGTTCCCCTTTACTGTTATAATAACCTCCACTCTTCTGCAGTGGCATTCCAGTTCATCCCAAAGGTGTCCAGTGGGGTTGAGATCATGCAGGCCACTTGAGTTCTTCTACTTCAGCCTTGGCAAACCATGTCTTCATGGACCTCACTTTGCGCAGAGTGGCATTGTCATACTGGAACAGGTTTGGGCTTTAACAGGTTTAGGTGCAGGAAAATTGTAATCCTTCAGCAACCAAAGAAATTCTAGACAATTGTGTGCTACCCAAATTTGTGCAACAGTTTGGGGAAGGCCTACATATGGGTATGATGATTAGGTGTCCACAAACTTTTGTCCACATAGTGTATAGAAATATAGACATGATGGCATTTAAAGTCTTGCTTTGCTGTTGAATTTTCAAATCAGAAAGTGCGGTTTAATTTTCTATAACAGCAGCTTAGACAGTAACACAAATGGTATGTTTATATTAAAGGGATTAATACATTATCTTTCTATTGTAACAGTACATTCACAGGGACATCTGTGCATGGTAATAAATGAATTAATTTTTTTTTTTTCTTATTTAACAACGAAAAAAAACCATAACTGATTGGGTGAAATTTTCTGTTAGGAGACATTATTTAAAATGTATGCAGTTTATCTCAAGTGGCAGTGCTTTGGAACAGCACTTTGTGAAAGTTTTTGCGCCATGGGAGCGTTTTTGGGACAGATGAGTTTGCATTTTCTGGTATCTCTGCAACATGACAAGCTGTTTTTTTTATGCATAACTTTAAGTGAGAGAAAAATAATGTAACTTCCATAGCATTAAATGTAACTAAAATAAAAATAAAAGTAAAAAATAAAAATTAAAAATTAAAAATCATAATCCTTGACAAATCTCTATGGTAAAAGAGGAAGAAAGCACTTCAGGATGTGTTATAGGCATCACGCCACTGCTGTATGGATCATTTTCCTATTGTCCTATTATTTTCCATTGTGTTTTATTCCTCACCTAACAAACATCCAACATAAGTCATCAATATTCCAGTCATTACTGGCAATTTGCTGTTTAAATACAAAGTTTAAATTCAAAATTTGAGTTTAAACAGGTCTACAATTTTAGTGTCTGTTTTAGAGACATATCATTCCTTGTCATAGATTTGAAGCAAGTACCAAAAAAATAAAAAAAACACTCAAACAGTTCTGCACTGTATTTTGTTCATTTCTCCTATTTGTAGAATAAAGACACACAGAGGACCTCAAGGAAGCACAGGTTCATGTTTCATCACAGACATATTAATCAGCTTAATCAGCCTCTGAATCAAAGTTTGATACCAAGACTTGACTTCTCATCCCAAAGTCAAACTTCACCCTGATAAATTTCATGTTTTGTCACCAGAGGTTAACGTCCTTTAAATACTAATGTGTTGCTATAGTAACCAGAGATTTTTTTTAAATTAGCTATTAGCTACTCGTTACTATCTTATTGAGTTTAAAATGCTGAGATTACACATTTTAAATTCTCATGCAACAAAAACATGCATGTTTTTTTAATCACTACTAACTTTCCTAAACAAAAGTAATGTACCATTTGTTACAAGTATATGTTAGAAAAAAAAAAAAAAAAAGTGGGTTGACCTGTTCTGAGTCAGGGACTGCGATGTCTACATGTATTGGATATGAGACTTGATGGATTCACACACTGTCAAAGAATATCTTTGTGTATCAGTTTAGAGGCCAGGTTATGAGAAGAGAATACAGTGGGGATAGACATAAATGCCTTTTTTGATGAGAGAGGTCAGAGGAGAATGGCTAGACAGGTTTAAGCTGGCAATTGGCAGTAACTCATTTTTAACTCATTGTAATTGCTTTACAAATGTGGTGAGCAGAAAAGTATCTCAGAACATGGAAGATCACATCAGATTGAACTCCAGCAATGTGCCCACTGTACCCTTTAATTTCTGTTCTTCACTGACAGGAGTGGAATCCAGCGTGGTCTACCTCAAAGTTCCATGTGTTTGCATGTATGAGATGCTTTTCTGCTCACCACAGTTGTAAAGAATGATTATTTGAGGTACTAAAGGTTTCCTGTCAGGTTGAAACCAAACTTGGCTATTCTCCTCTGAAACGTATGGATAAATACATCGGTGTGTTTTAATACATAACTTGGCATAAAACTGCTGCATTTTTTGCTTTGGAATTAGAAGTTGATTAAAGCAGAAACAATTACCGCACACTATTGCCTCATATTTAGCACACATAACGTGAAATCAAAGAAAAAAAGAAACACAACACAAGCTGTGTTATATAGAATAATTAAAGCCATTTAGGTTTGTTGTGACGCAAAGACAACAGGCTTTATAAAGTCTAGATAAATAACATAAATCATCTTACTATAGTTCTTCAGTGATTACATCAAGCTGACAGTGAATGAACGTGGGAGTTTATGGCTTCGGGAATGTTCACAGTTTGGCTTTGTTGGTATTGCTTTGATAATTCTTTGAGTTCATAATAGACAGATATTCATTCTGCTGCTACATGTCAATACATCTTGTCTCCATTAAGGAGCTCCAGTCCAGTAGCAAATGTCTGACTGCTATTTATTTTTTATTTATTCTTACATTCATTCATCTTTAGTAACCACTTTATCATGCTCAGGGTTGCTGTGGATCTGGAGCCTGGGAGGGAGCAGGGAATACACACTGGATGCCATCTCGTCGCAGGGTACCATGTACACACATTCATGCCTAGGGGCAATTAAGTGTAGCCAATCCACCTACTGGCATGGTTTTGGGAGAACACTGGAGAACCCGGAGGTTTCACATGTTCTCCTTGTGTCCTTGTGAAACTCCACACAGACAGTAACGTTACCCAGCACACCACAATTACTTCTTGTACCTTCATTTTCATGCTCTCAATTTTCATCGGCTATTGATAGAATCTGATTTGAATTATGATTAATGATTTGAAGACCAGTGTACACTATCAGTATCATATCCAGAGTCAGAATAAACCGTTACAACATGAATGTGCCACACTCAAACTGTTTAATTTTATGTGACACCATTTTATGTGACAAGTAATTCTGACTGCAGACTAGGAAAGACTAGTATATGCTCATCTCGGCTTTATCCCCTATAATAAAAGGGGATAAAAAATAATGCAGTAGTTGGTACATTGAACCCTAGGAAATATGCAGTATGTATCCTGTGTGCCATGCTCTTCCATGTCGACATTTCTTCTATTACCACTGCAGTTTTTTTTGCATGGCTTTTGATCTTTGGCTTTACCTTCAGTATTTCCTCTCTGCCCTCGTATCTTACTTTGGCCAGGATATCCTGCTTGTTACTGAATATTCTGCAGTGCATGAATTCAGCAGAGTTGGATGAATTACTTTCTCATCATAAAACATGTAAGGAAGAATTATTCCTACTTCTCCAGGGAGTCTTGCACCTGTCACAGGCCCTTCCCTCACAGGAAGTCCTACTGGTCTGAATCTCCTGCTGTGGCCACAAGTAGCATTTCTTCCTCATCCCCAGTAGTATTCATTGCTCCCCAAGAGAGATATGATGGATCCCCAGATCAATATCCATGCTTTCTCATAAATTGCCCCATATCAAAGCTGACACTATTCATTTTGCCATCTCTCCTTTTCATAGGAGGACCTAAAGACAGCCCAGTTGACTAAGAAAAGCAATGCATTACATTTTTGAGGTCGCTCAGATTTAGTCGTGTCACTTATTTATGACAATGTTGCAAAATGTTGCAATACTGCCTAGTTTTGTGGAAAGCACTGGCTTTAAACTTCATGCTGGTTTTGATTGATGTTTATAGACCACATAGAAACAGAGATTAAATTTGAAATTTATCTAATGTTTATTTTGGTTGTCAACCTGCCACAGGACAGTCATTGCATTTATTGAATTTATCTTTGCCATTTTTGTTAGAAATATAGTCTTGTATAGTCTTTATTACAGAAACGGTTTCTGTTTCTGTGAGATGTCCATGTCCAGTGATCATAGACCATTAGCAACAAAATGAAGATATCCTCTTTTTTTTACTCTATACATGGAGCATTATGCACTTTGAACAGAATAACTGTGTCATTTTATTACTATGTTGCACCTGCTAGGGGGTAGGTGTGATAGACTACACCAAGTGACAGTTTCTGTAAACTTTAATGTAGTGGCAATTAACATTCAAGATTGGTTAGGATAGAACTTACATTCAGCTGGTGCAATTGGCTGCTGGTCTGTTCTGTGGAAGCCCTAGCAAACCTAGAACAATATGTACAGATATCAGTCTCTACTGACAACCTGCTTGCTGAGTGAAAAGGGATGAGCAAACCCACCTGCCAGCCTTGACCTGATCACCTCCATCAGAACCATCATCAAATCTGGAACCCATGCTTTTTAGGCAGACCAGATTGTCAGTGAAATACAGTAGTGACAGACAGGACTGTACTGACTGTAGCCAATCTGTTCAAAATGCACCCATCTTGGAGCTACAATAATGAGTTCCTGTACTCTTTTTGTTTTTCTGATCTCCTTTCATGGACTAACGTCCAGTCTTCATTGTACCTTTGATTGACTCTGTGGGTAAAATTCATCAGCCAAAAATGGATCACAAATCTTCATCATCCCTACACCCCATGTTCACCACCTCTCTGCATTAAAGTAATGGACAGTCAATCCTTTAGACATCCTTTAGGGGAGTCTAAAAATGAGAAATGACCCTTTCTTCTTGTCATGAAGTATTGTCTCCTACATGAGGAAATGATATCCATGGGTTTTAAACAAAAGAAGCTGTCTGGTGGAGCCTGTTTTGTCTAAAGAACTCCCCTATCAATGAGTCCACTAACATCTCTCCTCAATGTTAGGGTATCAGTAAGGTTTTTAAGAACTATAAACTAGCCCAATTACCCAAACATCAGCGTTCACAATTGAGCTGCTGCCTTTTATACCCTTTGGAGGCAGACGTTATTTTATAGAAACCTCTGAAAATGTTTCTTTGGAAAAGTACACCAGTTGTTTTCCAATAAGAGCACATCCCAAAGTGTTTTATTCCTCTTATACTGCAGCAATCCACCAACACTAACATGTATACATTTTTTAAATTATTTTAAACACTGACACCCCATACATTTGAGTTCCATTTAATGTCCAGCCATTCCTTTACCAGCCACTCATTAAGACAAAAATGTATATAAAAGCGATATGTTTTAGAGCAAACACATTAATATAAATATAAAATATATTTTAATATATATATATATATATATATATATATATATATATATATATATATATATATAT
This sequence comes from Pangasianodon hypophthalmus, assembly GCF_027358585.1. Taxonomy (NCBI): domain Eukaryota; kingdom Metazoa; phylum Chordata; class Actinopteri; order Siluriformes; family Pangasiidae; genus Pangasianodon; species Pangasianodon hypophthalmus. Next base: position 7,275,842 of record NC_069716.1, read on the forward strand.
ATTTAATATATATATATATATATATATATATATATATATTAATATAAAATATAAAGGGACACTACTGCCAGAGCTGCTGTTTTAGAAAATTAATCAACATCCTCTGACCAATCAGATTCAAGAATTCAACAAAGCGGCGCATTAAGAGCTAGTTAACGCATGGTCTGTCTTCCAGACAGCTGTAAATGAGGTCAAGATGATATATTGAGCTATTTAGCAACTCACGTTGTAATGATAATGCAAAGTGTGATGGAATAATAGACCAGCGAACATGACTTTGACAAATCCACCATCTTGTTTTTGAGCCATTTTCCAAGTGTTCATGGTGTCCAGATGTAAGATAGTAAAGATTTCTAAGATTTTCACATTTTTGTGAAATGAATACCCAGACATTGAATGTATTTAAATGTATTGGCCCACACTGCATAATAATAATACAAATGAATAGATCATTATCTGCTCTACATGTCACCTGCTGGAGGTGAAGCTATATATGAGCATTTTTTTCTTTCTTTGTGTTAAAGTGCTAATTTTCTCTAATTTGCAATTTTAGGACACCACTGGTTCCACTCTGCTGTTGTAGCAGATGTGCATTATGTTTTCTTCAATCTTGTCATCACCCTGTGGATGCTTAATCAGGGGTATATAATCTTGTGCTATAATAGTCCTTTCCTAAAACAGAGATAGACTCCTACTTACTCACCCATGTTAAAATGATCAGATTAGTAATGGCTGACTGGTAACTTTCTAATTGTGCATCATTTTTTAGTGGTCCACATACAGAAGTGAATAAAACCATGGGGAATTCTCCAGGAAGACTTTTTTTTTCCACTTTGAAGCCTATAACATGCCTGACATGTTCTATCCTAAAATGGCTCCTTTAAGCATCACAATCTAAAATTGGTTCAAGAGAATCCACTGCACACTCACTGCGCAAAGAGGGGTCAAAGAGCTCGGGCAAGATCACTGAAACTGTTTCAGTTTCACTTCCTCAAACAAGTGACCTACTCTGGTGTGTTTTACTTCTTTGACACTAGCGGAATACACCAGGGATTAGACAAACTGAGTTTCAGCAACTGGGATGTGCTGCGGGAGTGAAGAATTAGATTTTGCTATTTTCATAGTACAGGATTACAAGATGGAAAGCACACTTTGCATTGCGGAAGCAACCTTTACATTTATTACAGCAGAAAGTCAATCTTTGAACAAGTCTCAACTTTGTAGACTTTCCTTATTGTCCCAGTTCTCCTTCATATTGCCAGGACATCTCCTGTGCACAGCCCTCTTTAGGTCTTTCCACAGGTTTTCTGTGGGGTTGATGTACAGGCTCTGGTGGGGGCATTCCAAGATCTTTCACTTCTGAAGCTATTCCCTCATTGACTTGAATATGTACTTTGGGTCATTATTGTGTATCAAGGTGCAATTCCTTTCAACTTCAGTTTTCTGACATTGGTGAGCAGGTTTTGTGATAAATTAGCTAGATATTTAGAGCTAGCCATTATCTAGTGTAAGTAGAGCCCCTGTCCTGACTTCTGAAGAAAAGCAGCCCCCTGGTGCTCCCACCACCATGCTTTACAGTAAGCATAAAAATCATGGTTTTCAGGCTGGTTTGAGTGTTTTCCACACACAACCGTCTCTAGAGTGTGCTCAAAATGGTGCGAAAAACAAAACACATCTTCTAAGCATCAACTTTCAGGGCAAAAATACCTTGAAGAGAGAGGCCAGAGAAGAATGACCAGACACGTTTGAGTTGACAGGAAGGCTAGCGTGACTCAAATAAACACTTTTTACAACCATGTGGGCAGAAAAGCATTTCAGAAGGCACAACATGTTGAACCTTGAAGCGGATGGGCTACAATAGCATAAGACCACATCACTCCCGTCGGGCAAGAACAGGAATCTGAGGCTACATTCAGTACAGGTTTAATAAAACTGGACAGATGAAGATTGGAAAAACATCACTTGGTCTTTTTCCAAAAAGTGCATTATTAAAGGCATGTGCAATTAGGTGGTAAAGCCATTAAGACTATTGAAAAAATACTCATAGACTGTGCTAGTATTAACTGTAAACCATACACATGTGGTTTGCTACAAGCGCTAAAGATTTTGGCCTTATCCAATTAGATTGAATCTAGATTGTTCCAATACAATAAAGTAATTTCAAACATTTCTAAATTCACTAAACATTTAATAATAATCATTTCTTAACAGTCATAAATACTCACATTCAGTAAAGTGACAAATTCATTGAATCCTGCTCTGATTTCGTTAACAGCTTGCTTGTAATCATCTCTAAAAAACTAATTAGCATAGGTCTAATATTTTGCCATTTTCTGTTACCTTCGCTAATGACTTTCGGGCACATAATCCATAATTTAGTGTATTGTGTAATTTTGTGAGAAACAAGTTTGTGACACGGCTAAACACATTTAGAAGCTGAGCAAAAATAAAGCATGTTCTGCCTCCACTGATGTTTTTTAAAAGCATTCATTGGACTCAAACTATAATCCTGCTGAGCCATAGAGATTAAGGTATTTTGCATACTAATACCCTTCTGTGTAATTTTAAACATCCATAACTTTGAGATTATGTGCTGACACAGTGCACATTTTCATTCACTCTCTCCAGTTCCACGTAATTTGTCATATTTTGTCAAAAATATACTGCAAATTTGTTAGTAAAGCCTGAACATAAGGAAAGAACAGTTTATAAGAGTGTGAGATAATAATTGATAATAATAAGTGTGACAGGCAAAATCATTTGCAGTATATTTTCATAACATTTGCATATTTTAACATTAAATAGAATGAACAAAACTAATCTAAAATGTAAAAGAGTCATATTAATAATTTTCCTGGAAAATTAATATGATTAAGTCTGTTAAATTTATTCATTTGACAAAACTTAATCCAAAATGGCTGGGGGTTAATATTCTTCCTCAGGGGCCCTACAGTTTCTGTTCAGGATTTGAATTCAAAATATTCAGTCACTATTACAGGACTTTAGCCCAATCTAAATATTTATCATTTATATACGAATGTGTATTACATTAAAATCAGAGGTAAAGGTGTTATTTTAAGTATGGACGGCTTTGCCGTTACATGATTTAATCTTGTTAATATCAAGAGAGGGAAGAAAGAGAGGCTGGTGAGGAAATGACTTTATAGCTATTATAACATGATGAGGGACTAACTTGTTTTGGGAACATTCCACAACATTAAATGTAATTATAAATGGATAAAAAGTATGACGTCATTCTTTAATAAATAAAAATGTGTTAGTGTTGGCAAATTACTTAAGTCAGTACATGCTGTTATTGAAACATAATCTCCTACCTGGTAGTAACAGCATTCCACTCTTATTTTCCTATCGGCAAGCTCAGTTGTGTTTTATTCCTTTAGGAATAAGAAGCAATGCTTTTTGCATGCTTCTTGATGATAGTGTATGATGCCTTTCTTGTGATAGGGAACAGCTGAGTAGTCACTGCATTACACTTTTACAACAACTATCCTTGGCACCTGATAACATGTAATTCATCCAAGACATGAAATTTCAGCCACAACACCTTTTCAGATGTCATGTGAATATGCTTGAAGAAGAGTGCTAAGCACCATATTCTGTATACAAGTGCTAACAGATGCACACAGTTGGCTTTGGTCATAACAGCAGAGGGAGGAATGTCATGCTTCACACACATAAAACAAGGGCAATTATGCTCTGCTGCCACTCTCTTGACTCCCGGCCATGGATGGCTGTAACAGCGGCGTCAAGCTCACAATCTACAAAGCACATGCTTAGACAGTTCCACCACTCGGATGCCCTACATCTGCCTAGACCAATCTGCCCTAAATGTTCTTTGAGGAGAAAGTGTAGCTGTAGTGCATGACATGACAACCATGGAAAAACCTGGAAAAACCTCCATCTTTCTTTCACCTGGATCAGGAGCTCAGCAGAACAGGGCATGAGGGGTCTCACAGCTCCAGGGCCAGATGGCCTAAAGGTAACATAATTATTCAGCCCATTAGCCAGCCTAATTAAACACTCCATTCACACGTCCCATCGGCAGCTCACACAACCATAGTACAGTTCCTATAAGGTGTACTGTACCATTCAGGCATATTCATCTTTGTATTGTGAGACAGAGATGTTTTGAATTTACTGTAGATAAGATTATTGTTGTGAATGAAGCCGTTTTATTAAAGCGAGCTGTTCTGATTGAATCAAATTGAATCAAGTAGTGAGGTTCTTGAACCATCACTTTAGGTTTTAAAGAGCAAATTCCTTAGTCAATGCTGTTGGTGGATAAATATACAGTAAGCATTGATATTTTGCCAATGAATAAAAATTGCTGGACTTTGGGTTTGTTCACAGAGCTCTAAAGAAACACAAAATAAAGTGGTTTTTATTTTATCTATTCATTTATTATGTTTGATCTGGTATTATTCCCCTGGTTCTAGAAGTCTCTAATTTTGCACATGTTTCAGATATTGTTAGAGACACTTCATGAGTAGTGACTTCAGTGTTTGTTCCTCATGAGGGAAAAAAAAGAAGAAAACAAAAAAAAAAAAAAAAAAAAGAAAAGCTGGAACTTAGCTGTTTGAGCAGTGTCAAATGAAAATGTCAAAGAAATGCACTTTTAAGTTATCCCTGTGGACTAGTGTTCGATTCCACCTTCAGGAACAGTGAGCCCTGTTTCATCAAAAAGATTTACTTTCTCCTGGTTGTGTCTTTTCATGCTCAACATCACTTCTGAATACATTTTGTGATAAAATAGGATAGAACAAATAAATAAATAAATAAATAAATAAGTCTGAGAAAGAGAGAGAGAGAGAGACACAGACAGAGAGAGGTCAACAAAGAAATGCCACTGAAGGGCTTCAAAATGCCTCTTGGCACCATAGTGCTGTTCCGATGCCTCAGGCTTGTCTAGTGGTCTTTCAACAAGTTTAAGAGTGGAAAGCAAACTTTTTATCTAGCAAATTCTGTTTTATCTTGGCACTCTTTTTCCGTGTCTTAACTTCCTTTTTTATGACCATCAGAGGTTCAACTTGCTTAAAAATGTTGTGTACATGTTTGTGTACATTCATCTTATGTCACACGATCTTCATCTGGTCAAGATCAAGGTGGAGCCAGGGCCTATCCTGGGAACACTGGGCGTGAGATAGGAATACACCTACGAAAAGATATCAGTCCATTGCACACACAGATTTATATACTCACACCAACAGTAATCTGAACTTCAGATGGAACTGGGGATCCGGAAGCTGTGAGCTGCAGCACTGTGCCTAGGGCTGCAGGACTCAAGTCTGATCTTGAGATGTTTTGTATATTGACTTGAACTTGCTTTGGAATTATTGCCATTTGTACATGGACTTGTCTCAGTCTTGGTGTTGATCTTGCTAAACAGGCTCTTTTCTTGACCAAGAGTTTGGGAAAATAATGTTCCTGTTGTCTACTAGTGGTGACCCGATTATATGGCTACATCTATTGTCCAGAATGATTCTTCAGGCTTTTAAGTGATTCTCAAGAGAATTTGCAAATTTGGTCTGGGATATATAATATTGAAATAAAGGCTTGTCCTCAATAAGGATTTGATAGTTTTCAGTCTCTCTTAAACTTGGACTTGATCTTGACTTGAACTCAACCTTCTTAAGACTTGGTCTTGATTTGATCAGTCTTGATCTTGGACTTGTCCTGGACTTGTTAGTGGCTGTCTTGGCCCCATTGTCTGTGCTCTGTGCCTGCCCTACATATTACAATGAGATATTTATATTTAAATTTCATATTTTAACTGCTGGCCTGGCATCCCATCCAGGGTTTATTCCTGCCTTGCCCCCAGTGTTCCTGGGCTAGGCTTCAGATCCACTGCCACCCTGACCAGGATAAAGTGGTCACTGAAGATGAATGAGTAACTGAATGAATGAGCTATTTTGATGCAATTTTAAACTATTGTAAATAATTAAAAGCTGCAGAGCATTTATTAAGTGGCTCTGGTTCCCACTTCCCTGACGTTTGTGCTGCGAGTATAACTCAATACATCAATCTGAATCAGAACATTAATAATAGTTTACAGCACACACTTAAGGGGCTTACCCCAAGCGATGACGAAATCCCAGTTGGAAACTGTCACACTAATTAGATCAGCTCATAGTCCCCCGTCTTATTCAGAATATTGTCAGAATGCCAGTGATGACTTTGGAGAGTTCGTATTCCAGGCTTTAAATGACAGAAGACAGCGTGGGCTGGGGTTTTTTTGTATAATGAGCAGTGTCGCATACAGATGAGCTATGCCTCTGAAGAGGCTGCGAGAGACTGTCAAAGGAGTTTTAGGAAGATCTAATGTATTTTTTTTATAAATACATGAAGAATGACTGTGCTGTACGTATTATAAAAGAGAAAGAAAATCGAACACATTACTCTCTAATGTTTGGGGTAATGTTAATATTTTGGCACAAGTCCAATTGATATTCTTTTAATGTAAACCAGAACAAAAGCAAATACAGTTAAAATGGACCGTTTTTTTTTTTTTTTTTTAATAAAAGCCTTGCTTCTTAAAATCTGACTTCACTCTGTCATACTGGTAAGTCACTAAGAACTTCGGGTCCCTGGAGGATAAGTGGTTAGGCCACAGCACTCTCACCTCTGTGGCATGGGTTCAATTTCCCAGCCAGGGAACCAACCCCAGCCACTGTGGTTGCGTGCAACAGTGCGCTCTCAGTGTTGGTCCCAAGCCCGCATAAAATTGGGGAGGGTTGCATCAGGAAGGGCATCCGACATAAAAACTGTGCCAAATCAAATACGTGGACCAATGATCCACTGGGGTGACCCCTAACAGGAGCAGCCAAAAGAGGAACAACAACAACAAGTGACACTTAGACCTTTAGTGTAAGATGATATTTGCATGCTTAAAGTTTCCTTTAAAGGGCAAACAAGCTTTTCTGTAATGTAAGCATGCTCACTGAGGTCATTCACAACACACTAAGCACCACTTTATGGGAATACGTCTAAAGGCAACACATCTTATGTGTTTTTATAAGATATAATGCTATTTACAAATGTGATACAAATGTCCAGATGAAGGAAAATCTGGTAATATTGTTGGTAATGTAAACATTTTTAAAATGTGTTATACCACAATACTGTTGAATTCAATCAGTTTGGTCAGTAATTGTTGCATAATTTGACAGTAGAGAGCATGCTGTTTCATTAATTAATAAATTAAAAATTGTAATCATTGGCAAATTGCTGTGGTATAAGGGAAAATAAAACACTTCACGATATGTTGTTATAGAAAAATAATCAACTCAGAGGTGGTAAGAGTAATTCAACTGAGCTGAATTTGTGCAAAAACTCATAATGCGAGTGTCATTGTACTGCACAAACGTTATAACTAATAATGACATGTCCATAAAAAGATGTAATATTTATTAACAATTAAAGAAATATTATGAATAATTAAAACATCATCACTGAGTGCTTCAAGTAAAACAAATGTTTGATTATTTCTTGTTATGAGTAAATTGCAAGACACTATTAATTTTATTTCTGTAATGTAATATGGAAACACTGATTAACTGGATATTCATAAAAAAAAAAAAAACATTATTGTAGTTTGAAAAAAAACAAACAACATGCAGAAACATTATTACAGAGCCCCTAAGGGGACATGGTGATGGAAAAATATATGAGATGGGAGGAAATTTCTATTTCAATGCTTTTGAGTTAGCTCACAAAACTTTTGCATTCCCCCGATAATCTTTGTATTCGATCGCAAAAGTCAAAATTGCAAACTTTGTGTTCTCTTGCAATTTTTTTGCATTCTCACACAAAGAGAATGCAGATATATTTGTGAGAGAATGCAAAAAAAAATTGCAAGAGAACACAAAGTTTCCTGGGGGGGAACGCAAAAGTTTTGCGAGTAAAAGCAAAGTTTCTCGGGTGAACACAAAAGCATTGAAATAGAATTTCTTTCCATCACCATGCCCCCTTAGGGACTCCATACATTATTGCACTTTAATGTCAAAATAAAAAAGGCACATTGCAAAAAGTTCTAGGTTTTTTGTTTAGAAACATCCAAAAATGACAAGACCACACGAGCACAGTAGAAAGTGTTACTGAAAAATTTTGCATGAATTGCAATTTTGACTCAAAGCTCAAGGGGTAAAAAAAAAAAAGCCAAACTACTAGAACAACAGTTTTAAGCTTCACTTTAAACTTCTTGATCTAAATATTTGAACTAGAGAAGCAGCTTGAACGTGGCTATAATAACATGCCATACTACAATATCTTAATGGTTCAGTCGACAGTATTTATTCAAAATATCTGGCAGGAGGTACGTGAAAGTACACATAGAGGCGATTACTGTCAGCATCTCCTTATCAAGCCTATTAGCCTCCCCAATGTTCATGCCTCACATAATCCCAGCACGTTATGTTTAATATGGAGCATTAAGACATCAAACAGATATACAATTTAGTTGTCTCTATTAGCCTGGCTGGCTTAATCTTAGCACAGTGAGCCATGTTAGAGCAACATCAAGGCATAGATGGCAATTGCTAAACCATAGCAGTTACAATATGCTGGAAAGCAGTGCATAGAGATAAAAACACACAAATTTGTCCTCAGAGTAAAGGAAGATCTAAATTCTTACTGGGATAGAATGTGACATAAATAGTAAGTGCTGCTGGCATGTGAGGTTATATGAGGTGCTCAAGGATTTGCACGGTCTGTTCATGGCAGGTTTCCAGAACCACTGTGGAAATATAGCTTTGCACCTTCAACAGTGATAAGTTAAAAATAATAAAATCCATCTAAAAAAAAATCTGGAAGAAATTCAGTGTACATTTATATGGTATAAGGTGTATAGGGAAAATAAACAATTAAGCAAAATATCAAAAGAATGACCTTTAATTAATTTATTGGGGAATTGTTGTACAGTATTGATTTCTCTCTCTTTCTCTCTTTGCTTATATCACCTCCTGGGGCATACATTATTCACTAAAATTACATTTTGTTCAAAGGCGCTTTTCATCTTTTATTTATTAAGTATGATGTGCTATATAAACAAAAGAAAGAGAATTATGCTTAGATAAACTACTGCAGTTTTTATACTGCAGGGTTTTCTTGTGCAGTGCCTTCTTTTATTTCCAAGTTGTTTTTTTTTTTTGTTTTTTTGCTCAAAAATCAAAGCATTTTGTGAAAATGCTTTCAGTTTATCCTGACTGATGACACTGAACCAATGTAAGATGATCCGTGCATACACAGTTTCCTTTAAGAAAAAAGCAAGTAAGCCAGCTTGGTAATGAAAGTGTGCTTAGTGAGATGAACCAATGTTGCACAGCACACTGAATACCACATATCTATCTATCTATCTATCTATCTATCTATCTATCTATCTATAGATTGCTCAGACCTGTGTGGTTTATATTAATGTGCTTGTTCTAATACATTATCATTTCCATAGTAACACAATGACCTGTATGGCACACACTCCACATACTGTAAATGGAAAAATTGGATGAGGTCTCCAGGGAAATCTTTTCCTTTAAGTTTTCAACAAGGGAAAGTGTTCAGGAAGGAGAGCTTTGAGGTTTTTCGGTAAAATTTGGTAAAGTTGTGTTTTTTTTTTTTCCCCAACTAACCTCATGAGAGAGGGGGAAAAGTCTGGTGAGGGAATAGCTGCTATAGTTGTTTTGTAGACATTCCACAATGCTAAATGTAAATATAAACATATAAAAAGTATGCCATGCCATTCTTTAATTAATAAAAATCAATAATTGTTTTCAATATCTGGTATAAGAGGAATAAAACACTTTGGAATGTGTATTTATAGGAAAATAATCAAATCTTTCGGTGGTAACAGTAACTCCGATTTGCTTTGGGCAATATCACATCTCATTCTTTGATAATTTAACAGAATACCCTACTGTGTTTTATTCCTTATGGGGCAAGTTAGGCATTTTGGCTATTGGCTATTGGCTCTTGGCTATTCCCTGTTTTTTTGAACTTGGGAATTTGTTTGAGCTTGGGAATTGGAGAAATTGCACAAATGGCATAGGTAGCAATAGCATATATAAGGGGAGCATGTGCTGCCTAGTATCCTCCCCTGTGCTTTCACCTGATTTCCTGTCTGCACCTCAGTATTGTGGTCCATTATCCAAGGCATTCTCTGAGTTGAGCTTCCACGATTTTGTTATCATAGGTAGGCCTGAGGTATGTATGCAACATCCCTTTCTGTCCATGCCGTGTGATAGATTGTGTCACTGATTTCTTATTTGGTGTCACAGGTGATAACCGGTGTAGTGGCTGCTTCTTGGCGTGAGTGCTGTGCACTGATCATGCTTCACTTGCTGTCCCGGTATGTATTTGTGATGCACCGCTGCAATATTTCCAAACCGATGCAGTTCTGGTGTTTAATGGTATTTTATTGGCTTGTTTGCAGGTATTTTAGCCTGGATGCTTTATTGGCTGGCGTCCTGACTCTTTGTGTTCGAAGTTTTCTGCACTCTGACAGCTGCTGTTTTGCTTCTTCTGGGGTCCCAATAGAGGTCTTGATTACTTTCCAGGTGTTGCCCTGGAAGTCATCGGAGCAATGAATGAATTCGGGGTTGGGTTGTTTTCTTTGAGTTAGGGAATGTTTTGTTCAGGAAATACATTGAAGATTTGTGGGGGGTTTTTAATACATAGTATTTATCATTTTCTTTTGTGTGTTTAAGTATTAATTTATTCTTTTTTTTGTATTTTTTATCTTTTTGTTTTGGAGTGTTTGTGTCGAACCCCACGCTGGTTAGTATAATTAATGTAGTATGTATGGATGTAGTGTACTTTTGTTTGTTTTATTATTTTTTCTCTCTCAACTAGTTTCTGTCCTGTGATTATTCTCACTTACATTGTATTTTTGTTTACCCTGCTTAAAGCAGTATGGTGCGGTAATGTTGTGGCCTGCTTCCTTTTTCCTCTCGGAGGTTATCTCTAACTTGCAGTTGAGCTCCCTAGTGTGGCATCGAGTTCCCCTAATAGTAACATTTGGTTGTCTTGAGTGTTGTGCTAAATGACTTCTGATTCGGTTTGTTGTGCCTGCATGTAACTTTTTGGTGCATTTTTTGTGATAAGCCCCTACATAGTCCCGTAGGCCTCAGCTCTCTCCTGCATCGGGTTGGGTGAGTTTATTTGTTTCTTTTTTTGTGTGTGTTTTGCTTGCCATTGATTCTCCTTTTTCTTTTTTTTCTTTTTTTTTGGTAATTGTTTGTGCCTCTGCAGCTGGATGCTTATTTACTTGGTTGTGTTTCATTTATTTTCTCATATTCTTGCCTTTTTTTTTTTGTTTGTATTTTCTCATTTCCTTTTTATTTTTTTGTTTGTCATATTTTACTCACGGCTCGATCCTGAGTGTCTTTTTAGCAGATATTGCCCTGGGTGAAATTCCCAGGGTGGCGTAGTCTCCCTTTTGGTTGTAGTCATACCTTTAGGGCTCAGTAACAATATTTCCCTTACACCACATTTAAATACCATATCATAAATCAGTATTGGTATTTTAAGGACATGCACATTCTGTGGATTTATGAGACCTATTTGTAATATCTGAATGCAGTTTGCCCTTACACGCCTTCCCTGCTATTGTGTGCATCGTCCTTTGTGCCCTCCATGTTTTCTGCGGTTACTGATATTATAATCCCCAAGAAAAAGCCCAGGCTGCTCAATAGAAGTTCAAGATAGCAATTAAGTAATGAGTTTGATAGACTTTGCCCCTCTCCTTTGTCTCTCCTCCAAGTTCACAGTGACCTATTTAACTTTGCTTCACACAGCCTGCAACTTGGCTCATATACATGAGGGAGTGTGTCAATAGGGCTCATTAATACATTCATTAATGTCAGGAAAATCTAATTTGGAAAGCTGAATTATTTAAAATCCCACAGACACCTGCTGCACCCAGGTAGCTCTCAATCCACTCGATTATATGTTCATCTCTTTCTCAGAAGAGTGAAAATCTGCCAGCTGGGAATGAAATGCTGGCATGAAGTCCTACATGGTTTGTTCATGTGGCGGTGTACGTAAAAGCCTGTGTGATTCACATAACTTACCAATATTCATATTGTTGATCATTGTTGTATTGTACTATAAATATAGTGACTGTCCCATAGTTACTACTACTGTATTTCTATGCTGCCATAGCTGCCGCCCTTATCCAGAGTGACTTACAGAAATGATTTGCTGTTGCTAGTCCAAATAGGGCCAGGGTCTAAGAATACTCACAAGCTTAAACCATGTTAGGACAACAACAACAAAAAAAATAGTACAAGCCACTGCCACTAGGCATTATGTTTTTGGGCTGTCCGTCCAAGATTCTCATTAGCTCAATATCTCAAGTGGTTGAATGTTCATAGGATTTATATGGAATTTTCATTATAACCAGCAGATGAACTGATTAGATTTTAGAATTAATCCAATCAGGGTCAAGGTCACAGCAAGGTCAACTGCCTGAAATAGTTTTTCATCAATGGCTTCCTTCCTGTTTATCTCTACTTTAAGGATATTTGAGGCATTAAAAATTAGCAACAAGAAGGACTAGACTTGTTGGCTGAGAAAGCTTCCCCCTTGACACCATTGGCATCAAGTTCTACTTGTTTACATTATTCGAGTTGAATTAATTGTTTGGTGAGAGGTAGGCATTCAATCAGCCAGCAACTCAGCTGTTCAGACAGCCAGTGCAGAGAAGAGCCTTGATGCATGTCTTCCTTATATCTTGAGGGATGGTGAGTCATGTTGAGTCATGCTAGAAACTTGAAGGAAATGTGGTGTAGAGCAGGGTTGGAAAAGTGCCTTTAGGTAGGTGAGGGTCCATTTTTGTCTTTGTAGGCAAGGAACAAAGCTTTAAATCTGATAAGGATAGTTACAGGAAGCCTGTGAAGGGAAAGCCACAATAGGGCGAACTTTGGGAGTTTAGTAGACCTGATGAGGGTCAGTGGAAACCCTCAGGATTGAGTTGCAGTAATACAATCTCGAGATGACAAAGGACTGAAAAAGCACCTCCATGGAAAGAAATGGCCTCTTGTTGTAAACAAGACATGTACATGACTGTGTCAGGTTAGCATTATGAGGAGAGAAGGATAGTTGGTTGTCCAGACCTACACCAAGGTTGCCGTAATCAGAGAGTTCTCCAGGGTCTTCTGTTCATACCTCATTTAATTTACTATGCCACATGGCAGACAATCCACATTATGCCACATGGCAGACAATCCACATTAGATTTCCCCAGCAAGAGAAGATAGCATCATGCAAAACATTCTCCATGTATGAATCAGTGCTACTTTACATAGAACTTTCCTCTCCTCTTCATCCCAACAACCCTTTGATGATTCACCTAATAAACTTCTTAATGGACTATTTAGTGGTAGACTGTCTCAGCAACCCATTCATTGCCCAAACAGGCCATCTTCATTAGCAGCACAAAGCTAAGCTGCCCCAGACATGTTGTCAGACAATGCTGTACAGCTTAATTGGAGTCTGGCGTATCATTACATTCGACAGCCACTGCCCTGGCAGGATTAATTGGGAGTCGACATAAAACATTTGAGCCCTTGGCACTTGCTGAGTTAACCTGCATGTTTTGTTCATTACTTAGGAAGAAAGGTCCTATTGACCCAGGCCATCTCTTTTGATATTACAGCAATACAAGTTTAAATATAATTACTGAGTACCAAATTGATATGGCAATATAAATATATTAATATTTATGGAAAAGGGCACCCAAATGCCCTTCATGTGCTCAGGGCAGGTGGGAGTGTAAATAAGAGAAGGAGGATGTGAAAAGAAATTAACCTTTATTTTACTTTTTTTTCCAGCCAGAGTGACCAGATCATAATATGTGAATTATAGTGAATTTTATATATGTATATATAAAGCCTGTGCTTCCTCATAGCTCAGCATCACATCTTTTCAAATTTTTTCACGTCTTTCATGTTGCAGTTGAACACATAGAGGAATCTGCCCTCTTCTGCATACATGAGCTCACAGACACCCACGATTTGGTTAGTGTCACTATGACTGACAGGGGAGACAGTAATGTTATTCCACACCCCAGAGAGCATAGCCAATTTTTTGATCTCTTGGACCCCCAGTTGTTGATAGCTGTGGCATTGTTGGGATTGTCCTTTTGACATGATTATAACAAAAAGAGTTAACCTTTATTAGAATGCCAAAAGCGTGTCAGGAATGGTCTCTGAGCTCTGACATGACATTGCGCCCACCCATACTGTGAAAGGCAGCATGCTACAACTCTGTACCCCTTGCCAGCCTGAACACTTTGCTCCATTTAAGGGCCTGTGCTGTTTTTGTGAACTTTTCTTCTTGACCCCCTGCAGCTAAATGAGTGTCAGTGCGGTCGGATTGCAGCGACATTGCTTGACAGGGTTGTGCTCTTCAAGTCACTTTAATTATAGCACGGCAACAGTGCCGCCCACTTTCTGAGATGATAAATGATGGATTACAAGTGTGAACTAGAACTTGTGAATCATCCAAAACTGAGACGAGTGCAAATTAGATGGCATGACTCTGTATCAGTTACTATGGGTTCTATGCTGAAAAGTTGTATGAACAGTTGTAATTACCATAACATCTTCTGGATAAAAGAGCCATGGCAACTATAAAGGTTAGAAAAAGGTCACAAAAATCACAAACAAAATGAAAGTCTTTTAATCATTTGTATACGGCAACATTGTAGTAAATTTTACTTACCATGAAATGAAAGCAGGATACACCCATCACTGCGTTTACCCTCATCATTACATTACACAACATTTCTCAGGCAAATCACCAGGCTTGGGTAATTCCACTTAGTTCTTATACAGCTGCATCTATCTGCATCTATCTGCTACTTTTGATATGGTGATGCATCAGATTCTCCTGTGTGCATTTTTTTTTTCTGCTCTGCATTTTGGGCTGTCAGCTCTGTGTGCACTGTTGCTCTTGTTGGAGGAGGATGAGTTCACACTGCTGTGGTCCCTCGGCTCTTGGCTTACTCACTTTTCACGCATGGCTGTCCAACCCTTGGCTCTGTGATGTGTCTGCAGTGCCTCAGTGCAATCCTCTTCACAACTCTGGAGCTCCACAATATGGCTTTTGCTCCACAATATGTCTGTTTACAGACATGAGCTTCCACGCTGAGCGCTCTCAGTTCCAGAATCACTGATTTCAGCTGATCTGCCAGGTTGTTCACATGAATGCATTTTAAGAATTGGTATGTCCTTAAATAGTGTACACTATGATACAGTTTGTCGTTTGTAGTTTGTAGCCTGGCTGTTAATTGAAGTGCAGTTTGACGCATTCTTTGCTGTTCTTTATCAGTATTTAACTGCACTAATAAAGCTTAAAAATAGCAATGCTCTGAGCCTGTTTGACCCATTTCATGCATGGAGACACACTCAGAGCCTGAATGTTTTTAAGAAATGTATTAGATATAAATCACATCTAAACCTCTCCAATGTTATATACACCATTATCCTGATTTTTATTATTCCTCCCAATCCAACATGGCTGACAGTAATAAATGCGTCAGCATTTCTCTCTAAACTACACAAAAAAAAAAAAAAAAATCCTGTCAGATTGTAACTTTTTTTTAAATTACATCATATTATTTCTGAAATGTTGGTGAATAAATTTACACATTGCATGTAATGTTTTAAAAGTCATTTATTTTTGTATTTGATGCCTGCTGACTTTTAGTGTAAGTGATTTTAATTAATTTGAATTTGCGTACCATTTTGATCAATAAGCCATCTAAAAATCCTGATTTATTTAATAATTATTTATAGAGGGGTTAACTATAGAAAAGACAAATAGTTGACTAGGGTTTTTTTTCTTCTACTTTTTGAAATTTATGTTTTGAATTATTTCAAGTCAATCGTTCCCATTGTGGGTCAATCGTTGATGAGTAAAAATTGGTTATGTTGAAACGGCATTTGTATGGTTGCTGAATTATGGGCCAAGTACTGGGTGTATTTCATTCATTCATTCAATCCTTCAGTTGTAGTCTAATTCCAACACCTCCTACCACCCACACCATTATTTATCCATTCTAGCCCTCTTTTGCCTCACTTGACAAACCAGTCTGGGCCAGTCTTGGGCCATTATTTGCCATTCTTTGCTGGGGCACAAGAAGAGACATGGCCAACAAAAAAGGATGAATGCTGGCTGATATTCTGCACAATTGTGTTACGTGACCCTAATATGGCAAACAAGCTTGGGGATATTCTCATTCTTTGTGCTATCTGAGTCAAAAAGTAGTCAGTACCAGGCCAGAAAAGACCTTGCTATGTGAGTATATTGTCCAAATGCTTTGGAGGGAAAAATTACTACCAAGTAAATAAGTGCAAATGTAAATACGGCCATATCAAAAATTACACATTATACTACAGCATGCTATTGATAATAAATTAATAAAGAGTGCAATGTAGACAGAATAATGTATTTCAGGTTAATCTGCAGTCAAATGGATTCTGAAAAAGAAAACCTTTCCAACCCTGAAATTATGCTAAGCACTTCTTCATCCTGTTATTTCAGCTCATAATTTTGCTGAATTTTTCTGCTTGTCAGCCGGATGACTCATGCCTCTGCAGCTCACACTTCTTTTGTATTCTGAGTATTGTGCAGCTCTTTGACATGATAGCAGATAAATCAAATACAGACAGCCTTCAAGATGACCTGAACTGGCCGGGGCAACTTCATCTACTGCTGATCTGATCATAAAGTGAAATGTTAATGCAATTTGGAAGGCCAAATAAATTTGGCTGTCTATGATAGGGTTTTTGGACAACATAAATAAGCTGAAGGACACAAGGTAGTGTGTTTCATTCAAATGAGTCGACTTTATAAAGGGATTGATAGTTTTTTTTTTCTTACAGCATGTGCTTTATAGTTTCTCAATTAAAAAATGTACCTTTCCAAACAAATATTTTAAATGATTTCACATGATTTACAAATTACATACAGCATGTTTGCAAGAAACATCAGACAAAACACTGAAAATCAAGTGTCCGTCTTTTTAAAGTGCTTTTAAAGTGCATCGTTTTATGTGCTATTTTCCAAGCACAATAAATTAAACTCTCTGTAAACTTCACAGCTCCAGTTTTCAATTCTGAGCTTGGGTTACAATCTGTGTGGAGTTGTGCTCCCCATGTCTGCATGGGTTTCCTCTGGGTTCTCTGGTTTCCTCCCAATGACATGCCAGTAGGTGAACTGGCTATGCTAAAAATTATATAATTATTAGATAATTAATTAATAACTAGATCATTATATCTAGATAATTATATAAGCAATGAGTTTTGTGTAAAATATTTTGTGTGTCACATCCACTGTTTATTTTCTCTTGTTGTTTCAGCAGTTCAAATAACCAGAACACAGAACCAGAACTAGAACTCAGTGGTACAGCCCTCACCTTCGGTTCAGCTTAACAGCTCACATAAAAAAAAAAAAATGCTACCTGCAGCCATAAATACAGAATGTTTGGTTCATTTCCTGCAGATGTGTCGATTCCGGAGTGAGTTGCTTTCTCTTTGCAATCAAACCATGCTAGAACATGATTGGAACTGGACCAAGACCATCTGTTCCAGTCTGCACCCACTTGCTCTGTTTTCACCTGACTAAACTAACCACCACATCAAGAGGAAAATGCACCAGAGTTCAATTAAACCTGTGTTATGTGCACACACATGTCTTATGCTGTTTGTGTACCTGTTTGGTGGTACCGGATGCACAGACTGGCAAATCAGAGTATGCTGCCGTGTATATCCCTTTGTATCAGCGCCTCAGAAGAATGCTGTATGTCCTCTCCACTTTGCATGGAGAAGAAGCTTCATGTTTAAGACTGGACATGTTGAGAGGGCGCGTGGTGGGAAAGAAGAAGAAAAAGGAAGAGGAAGAGGAATAAAGGGATCCTACAGTGACCCATGCTGAGCAGACAACCCACCATGCTGATACCAGAGCCAAGCAATTTAGCTGATATACTGTGCAGAGGCATACTTTAAAGCATTTAATGTACGATCTGTTTGTGTGTTACTTGCAAGACATACTGCTAACTAAATAACACCTCTCCTTACACTTCACAAGCTGCTGGAGAGGGAAGCAGGGAAGCATCTACACATGTAAGTGATATATTTACAGTGTCAACAGGTAAGGGGTCACCCCCTGTTACCTTATCTGTGCCACTCCATGTATTTTTGGTACGTACAGGACGTATGGTGTAGTTTAGGTTCTCTTTTGTTATCATTTTGAGTTTTTTAGGATTAGAGTTTAACCTCTGAAGTAAGGATTATTTATTTATTAATTTATTTTTGATTATTTCATTCCTTTACCGCTGCCTGTGTCCATCAATTCACTGTAAATAGTACCATTTTTTTGTATACCTTGTATCACTTGTATATTTTATATCTACAGAAACAGTGAACAGCATTGTATATACAGAATACTGTCTGTGTCTGTTGGCTACTGATCTCATTCTTCTTCCCTCTACTTACCACCATATATTATTGATTCCTAAGGTACCCTAGACCTTACCTGGTGGGTGTAACAACTGACTAACAGCTACATGTTAATGTCAGCTGGGTTTGTAAAGCACACAGCATGAGAAATGTATTCAGCCAACTTGTTCACCTTTGATGGGGCTGGAGCCTGAACAAATAATGGAAGGTCATTGAGAAAGCAGGTGCAAGAGAAAGCATTGAGATGGAAGAGGTTGAAAGAGATGGCTAAAGATCAAGAGGACAGGAAGTAGGAAGAGGACAGCAGAGAAAAGGAGAAGAGGAAGAAGAGAGTGGAAGGGAGGAAGGAAGGATCAAATTAGATGGCCATGTCTTCAACCATGGACTCACCCGGAGCTATGCTGGAAATAAACAATACTGTCATGAAACCATACAATACAGCAAGACACCTCATTCTTCTGACCTCAATCACTGGCATTATAGTTAAACAAGAACAAGACAAGGAATAACTGACTCGATATAGATTGTAGTGGTTTGGTAAAATATCCATTTCCACCATTTAGCACTGCTGCAAGTGAATTGAAACACATCCACACTTCCTAATAGTGTTTCTTCCACCATATTCTCCCTTTCTGAATCCTGTTGAAGAGTTCATCTCATCCTGGAGATTGAAAGTAGAAAAAATCCAGCTATATGATAGAGTAGGACTTCTACAGGGCATTGAGAAAGCCTGTAGAGAAATTGAGGCAAATGTAAAACATGTATTTAACCCTCAGTATATAGTAAGTACTTTAAACACAGTGTAACATAGAGTCAAAAATTTCTCCTCCGCTTCCAAGTGATGAGTTTTGCTTTAGGTTCTCTTGTGTGCTTTTTAAAAATTATTGTGCCTTTATTCCTGTTCTAGTCCTGTCTCCACCCCTGTCCAGTCATTATTCTGATTTTACTCACCTACTTGTTTCATGAATATCTTGCCTTATTATATCCTCTGGGTGTAATTATTCTTTGTAAAGTCTTTTCAAATGCACCGTGTATTTCTGAGCCTTATTTTCAGTGCTCTTGTTTTTCTTGGTTTTGACCTGAGTCTGTTTATTTGACCTATGAGTACAGATATGTCCATGATTACCTCATTAGCCTGTACTCTGACCCCCGATTGGACTCCTGCCAATGATTCCTGGAATGACCATAAGTAAGAATACGCTGATTTAACACACTTGTTTCCTGCCTCACCATCTGTATGTTATAGTAATATAATAATAATTGTGTGAGTCCACAACTGGGGTGCCATTTATCCCTGTTAACTCAATTTTTTTTCAACATTGACTCTAAGAAAATATGCATTTAACCATTCATAAAATGTTAGCTCATCTCAGGCTACAATCTCATTGCTTCTTTGCTGACAATGGGTCCATTTTGCTCTTAAATGATTAACAGGGTTGAAAATAACAGGATTGAGTTTTTTTCAACTAGAATTAGCAAATTCACAAACTGCGGTTAATTAGAATCCATGCTAATGGCTTGAGGACAGGGTTGTACAGGTAGATAAGGTAATCTATTTTAATAATTTGCTTTTATTTAATTATTCACTTTCAATCTAGAATTTGAGAAACAGAGTTATTCTTTGAAAGAGACCTCATCATTTAAAATCACATCATTAAAAATAAAGAAAGAGCCCAGAGAACTTTTCTTCTCTCACTAATTTAAGAAAATGTTGATGATGCATATTCCTGTTGAAAATGTGACTTGTGGAATATTCTACATTCTATATACGGGTAAATATCTTCAAATAACAGTGTTGAGTGAATCCTGTTAGACTAAAATGTACATTTTTTTTAATCTATAATGGATGACTCATGGAAAATGAAGTTTCAAACATGAGAAGTTAAAATGACTCACACATTAATGCAAAAATAATAAAAATGTAAAAGTATTTTAATGATTAAATTAGTTGGTGAGGTGTGTTAAATCAGTTATTTAAATGAAACATGCAAGTAGGTTGTTGTGAAGGATGTATAAAATGTCTTTATCTTTATTTTACATACTGTACATATTTGTAACTATAAAATCAGTGGCAGCCCAACTGTGGAATGACGCAACTCTCGGGCCTCACAGAATTTATGAATTGGGTTAAAACAAAATTAACCTCACACTAATAAATGTTTCTTGTTCCTTAAAATGTTTTGTTCATTTCCTTTTAGTCTGATAAGTGTTATGCAAACTATTAAATTCTAAATGTGCCAAAGGCATTTAAGGAACTGTAAAATACAACCATTTTCTTTGGCAAAAAGCATCACATTCACATATTCTAATGAAAAACAAAATCAATTGATATCAGTTGAGTAAAAAAAAAAAAAAAAAGCTAGCAAAACTGATGAGAAAGAATGTATGAGAATGACTTTTGTAGACATATCACATTAGAATGTTCACATTCTTAGAATAGACAGGAGACGGTTGATCTACAGAAATTAATGTCTCTGCTGAGACCAGACCGGTGTTGTTATGACAACCTATAGTAGCTCTGAAAAAATGACCAGAGATTTTCAGAGAGTAAAAAATGAAATATAAGAAGCCAAAACTGCGACACAATGCATAATGATGTGTCTGTGAATTCAGTTATTATTTGTAACTGGGGAGCAATGGTCTGGAAATAATCTCAGTCGCAGCCCGATATGGTGCTCAGGACATCACTGTATCTGCTTTCAACTTTTTTTTTTTTTTTTTTTTTTTTAAAAGAATATGACTTTAAAGGCAATATATACTATATAAAGAGTCTGCCAAAAGTATGCAGAGAGAAGACCACAAATAGTCGCCTCTGAAAGTTTTGGAATGGCAAGGCCAATTCTATTGTTTTTACTAT
Source organism: Pangasianodon hypophthalmus (assembly GCF_027358585.1). NCBI lineage: Eukaryota > Metazoa > Chordata > Actinopteri > Siluriformes > Pangasiidae > Pangasianodon > Pangasianodon hypophthalmus. The sequence continues at coordinate 7,297,172 of NC_069716.1, forward strand.
AAACAGAAAACATTTGGGTTTGAGATCAGTAGATGAATATGAGATGTATTTCAGCTTTCATTTCCTGATTTTTACTTCTAAATGCATTAAACAACTTAGAACATGGCACTTTTTCTTTAAACCTACCCATTTACCAAGTGATCAAAAATGTCGTGCCAAGTTGTTTAACACATCTAGTTGTAAATATCAGAAAATGCTGGAAAGCTGTAAAAGGAATCAGGAAATCTGATAATCAGGAAAGCTGATATTCTGATCTACTGTCTCACATTCATATTTTGATCTCATAGCCAAATATCTTCAGTGTATTGCAAAACAGAATTGGCTTTGCTGTTTCAATGCCTTTGAAGGGGACTATATGTGCTTGAACATCCCATTCCAGATTAAGTCCCCCTATCCTCCACTCTTCTGGGAAGGCTTTCCACTAGATTTTAGAGCGTGGCTGTGGGAATTACTGCCCATTCAGCCACAAAAGCATTACGCTCAGTCACTGATGTTGCCTCGTGCACAGTCTAAATTCCAATTCTTTCCAAGGTTGTTCAGTGGGGTTGAGGTCAGGGCTCTGTGCAGGACACTTGAGTTCTTCCACACCACCCTTGGCAAAGCTTGCTTTGTACACAGGGGCATTGTCATGCTGGAACAGGTTTGGGCTATGCTCAAATTCCAGTGAAGGTAAAGCTTAAATCTACAGCCTAAAAATACATTCTAGACAATTGAGTGCTTTCAACTTTGTGGCAACTTTTTGGGGGAAGGCTGACATATGGGTGTGATGGTCAGGTGTCTACATACTTTGGGCCAATAGTGTAACATTGACCATATATGTATTAAAGAATTTGGCTGTGAATACTTTTGAATACATTAGAATATTTTTAATATAAGAGATTATCACACCTAGCCAAAAAGACACACTAGACTGAATATATTGTATATTTCATTATCTTAAAGACATTTTGATAAAGGCTTATGATTGAAATGAGTTTCTAAGACAAATGGAAATAGTGAAGATAATATCTATGTGTGCTTTTTTTTTCTGAATCTAAATGTATTTTAATACGCAGTTTTTACCCAACAAGTAATTTTCATTTAAACGCACCATCATTACTAATCATTATAAATTGCTTATTTTCTCAGAAATTTTGTTTTTCCAATAGAGTCCTGCCTGAGGTTTTCCTTTTGTGCCAAATAGACATGTCTGGCATGCAACAACTTCGATCAGCCTGATCGAAATTGTCACATGCTTCTCTTACTGTGTGTGGTGTGTCAGTGAGGGAGTGACAGAGGTGCAGCAGGATATTGAGCTTGTACTGCTGCTTAACTGCAGGGAGCCTTGGCCTCGATCCATAATGCTTAGCTCTTCCTCCATTCAGAGTGATCCCAGCTATGCACTTGAATGGTTGGAAGGCTTCCATCCACACTTACAGACCTATGTAAAGTCTTTCATAGGTTTGTGGGGCTGTTAGGCACCATTAGGTTAACACTGTTTGAAAACAAGTTAACCTTGATGTATCTTTTTTTATTTATTGATATAGCGCCATATTTAGAGTTGTGTTACAGTGAGGATTTAGTGAGGTTTAATACCAGAATTGCACACATCCATACTCAAACTTCTAACTTAACCACAGACTTAAGCTCTATTCAGAAGTTATGAAAGATTTACGCACATGGAGTGGAGTTTGAGTAAAACAGAGGCATGTTTCAGTTACACACAGTTCTGAACTTGAACATATGCCCATTATTTCGTATATGGCTTAAATATGGAGCAGTAATAAGTCCAGTGCCACTGAAATTTAGATTTTTCAGTATGTATTTCAGTATGTATTTTTCAGAGTGTATTTCAAAGTGTATTATTAATTGGAGACACTGCTTTTTTAAAGGACCCATTTTTAAAGTAATAGCATGCCAGATGAGTGCTCGGTCATCTTATCCTTTGAGCCATGAGCACATCAAATTGCAGAAATATTAGTATAGCATGATACAACAGCCTACATCACACACACACACACATTATGATTTATTGACCTCAATTTAGTATCTTCTGGTGCACAATAATGCCAGAGCACAACAACAACAACAACAACAACAACAATAATAATAATAATAATAATAATAATAATAATAATAATAATAATAATAAAATTCAAAATAATAGGATATGCTGGATCAGGTGCAATTTTATCATCATATTACTCCTTTTCACTTTTAAAACGTCTCTTGCTTTTATGTCATATCATATTACATTCGACAATGAAGGGGGAAAAAAATGCTATTTCCTTCTTCAGGGTTCTTTACCTACCCCTGATTTTTTTTTTCTGGTTTAAAAGCAATGCTTCAGATGCCTCTTCTTAAAGAAAATCCAGCAACCTGGGAGGCGGGAACTACATGTAGGTAATTTACATAATCCGAATGAAGAGCCCAGAAAATTGATTTAAGCAGCTGCATAACCCAGCTCTGAATATGTGCAAATTTCCTTGCGTAAATATTGACGTAAATGTTGGCCCTCAGCCGTTGGCTATGAATACGTACCATAATTATTATATCATTTGCAACTAAAATTCTAAGAACTAAAACTGTAGATTAGGTTGATGAGATTATATTTTTGGCATTATGTCTTGACAGTTTATTTCTATTATGCATGAAAACTTTGTCACATTTAGGTCTGTTTAAAAGTTTATGAGTATGATTGTTGATTCCTTTCACAACACCCACAGATAAAAAATATATTTCTATGATAATTCTGAAAAAATCTAAACATTACAAACTCAGTGTTAGCCCTTTCGGTTCATGTAGTTCAACCAACTCAGCAAGTGATTGTATATATATATATATATATATATATATATATATATATATATGTATTTGTCTCCTTTTTTTTTTTTTTTCCAGAAATTTTGTGATTTCTTGTGAAGCTTATGCCAGTAAAGGTTAAAAAACCAATGCCAAATGTAAGGCTACAGTACCTTTCTGATATACATATATTTTTTGGAATTGTGTCATCAGTACTTTTGTGTTCAAAAGTAGTCATATTGTGTTTTTGGGGGAAAATCAGAAAAAGTGGAGGACATGGAGAGAACATGGGAAACTCCACACAGGCTGTAATGTTTGTGTGTTTTATATAAATGATTCTCTGTGATCCTAATACTGTATTTGATTTCACATAATCCCATCTCTGACTTCCTAGTATTTGTCACAATGCAGATACGGACGCAACTGCGGGTGTTCAGTGTTTTATTAAAGGAAGCAGACAAGTCAAGATTCAGGCAAGGGTCAGGCAATGAACAAACAACGTGAACTAGGGCAGGCAAGAGCAAAACAAGAAAACCAGAAACTAGATCAAAACCAGAGAGACAATCAATGAACAACGGTTTGGTATCGACTGGTACAAAACACAGAGCATATACTTTGCAGTGAGTGCGTGGAATGAGAGACCTTTCATACTGTGAGTGTGTGATTGAGTCCAGGTGTGTGTGATCAGTAATCAGGTGATTGTGAACATGTGCTGGCTGGCTGGGTGTAGTCCTCGGTGATCATGTTTTAGGCTGCGCTGTAGTCTGGGAGTTGTAGTTGGACGCTGATTCTGGCGTTGAAATGAAGTATTAATCAGTTTGTCAGCAGTGGTGTTTTTTTCTTTACCTACAGAATAAATTGTGTGGTGTTGTTTACAGCCGTTGTGTTTACGCCATGCATCAAAGAAGATCATGGCACTATTCCACCTCCAGTTGAAGGTTAATTAAATAATGGCGCAATGCTTGTTTTTGAGATGAATATTTAAGGAGATCAGAACTGCAGACAACCCACTTCATGCTCCACTTCCTAGACTCCCATAACACTGCTTTTCTATTATTATATAAATTATAAATATGGATTCAATTTTATGATGAAAGGAGTTTTCTCTTCTTTTTTTTCCTTTGTCTTACCTGTGTAATCATGCTTACACTGGTAAGGACATAATTCAGTCAGTTCTGTTGTGTTGGTTATGTTTCTTTTTATTATTACCCTGGTATTAGGTCATTTAAACATTTGAAAACTTTGTGTGCTGTCATCTGTGCAGCGTGTGTAAGTTCTTTTCTCTGTTTTGATGATGATGTGGCAGTGCAGAAGCACTGAAGACAGTTTGACAGCTGTTATATTATTAAACTGAATTGATTAAACTTATGTGCATTTTGCTATGACATGCAACTATTTAGACACCTGATCAAATCCTGAGAAAAGCACACTTAGCTCGGTTTTAGACATCCTTTGGCAGACCAAGGGCAAGGTTAGAAAGTATCCTAAATAAAATAATTTCCAATTCATTTTGGTAAAATATATTCATGTTCTCTTAAAGTAAAGATGTCAGTTTATTATTGACTCAATTTTGGTCAAAATGAGATTTTTCATAATTTTTGGCAGTTTTCCAGAATTCTTCCACAGCTACATTTGACAGCTTTTCCCAGATCGCCAAAAAAAAAAAAAAAGGATTAGAAGACAGTGATTTTACCAGCTGGTACTGAGATGCCTACAAAGTGAAATATTGATTATGAATTAAGAGGAAATTAATATGGTCTGAAAATGTTCAGGCAAAAAATCACAGACTGCTGAGTGTCATCACTGTATGATTAATCCACCAATTATAAATGTAACATTTTCAGGAGTTTTATTAATGCCTCTTCTAAAGGTTGGTGTGTATTGAGCTTGTGCAAGAAAACTAGTTATTAAGGTTCCACAGAGACAAGAGGCATGTCACATTATTGCACTTGGCCAACACTGTAAGCAAACTGAAGAGACAGAGGCTTGATTTCACCAGAGACTGTGGCAGGGAGGGGGAATAAAACCCTTTCTAAATGATTTAGAGTTTGAAGAACATTACTTAGCACGTCCACTGTGGTCCAGAATGTGTCCTTTTGGATCAGTTCAGCAGTCTATCTCTGCTTGTTCATACACAACTAGCTGATACAAAATGGAGAGAATAAAAAATAATAAATATGCAGAAATCAAAAATCAGCAATCAAAATTAAATCCCCTTGTTAAAAAAATCTGTATATCTACAGTGTATCTACTGTAATACTCTGTATTACAGTAGATACACTGTAGATATAATTCAAGCAAACTGCACCTGAATTGCTTTGTTATTGGTGGTATAATATGTTATGAATTTTACTTAGACTGAATTGCAGTCACAGTTTTTAAAATGCATTATAATCCTTGCTTTAAACTGCAATGCTTATTTATAAATACATGTAATTATAATCTCCGGAATGCATTCTAGCATGTTATGAATGCGTTCTTAGGTCATGGACTTCATACCAAAAGTCTTATAGTGCATGGGCTATTACAAAAACTGTCCCTAAAAGTGTTTCTAAAAATAGTCTTCCCATTACAGCAAGTGTCACATCACATTGGTATACCCCTGAAATCATGTTAACACTGATTAGGACTATGAAGTATCACCAGGCTTCTATTCACCGGGGGCAATGGCCTTTGACTACCATGATATTACTGGTTGTGACCACCATATGTGGTAGTCTAGAGCCTGTCTTGATACCTGCTCACACACTCACACAACACCGCAAGAAATAGAAATCCATTCGGCTCGGAAGTACAAATTGCTCCATGCTTAAAAAAAAGGGGGGGCAGTCAAAAGGAGTAAGAGTGAGTTTTTGTCTTTAATGTCTGTTTTATATCCTGGTTTGCTTTGAAAAGGAGATGCATGAATTCTGACTTTTGTTCTGTAAGTTTTAGGGATCCTTATTTTCCATAATGATCTGATACTGTATGTAATGGTCCATTTGTGATAAGTTAACCTGTGGTAGTTATAGTTAGGTTGCAAGACTTACATTTATCTCATTTCCACAACTGAGCAATGAACGTTTAAGGGCCTTGCTCAAGGGCCCAGCAGTGGCAGTTCTAGGATTTGAATCCAATCATGCTAAGACTTTGCAATGATTCACAGATACAGCAGGGTATAAATGAGCAAACTAATCAAGAACTAACATGAAACAGGTGCCCACAATCGGGTATTATGCCAATGACAACACAGGGACAGAGACAAGAAACAAAAGTCAAACAAAAGGCATATCGTATAGAATCACATGACATGAACCCAAAACAAAACATGAACGCCTGTTTCATTTATGTTGCTCCCATTGCCACTGACATATTTATAGCAGTTCAGTGAATTTCTCATAATCTTATCCCATGATCCTATTGGTGGCTTTTAAATGAATGTCATAGCACCAGTCACACAGAGATTTTAATAAAAAAAACAAAACTGTCTTTGGTCACAATGGCACTAAATTGGCCACTTTGAACAATTGAAAAAAAATTTTCCAAGGTCGATGATTTTAACTAATGACCAAATAATTCTTTAACAATGTGCAATTATTGTTAGCAACAGCAAAATCTCACTGAAAATCTTAAAGTGCAAAGACAGCTTAAGGTGGATTTGTGTATAAAGCATAGCTTATTATAAACCCCAAATTCCCCAACACACAAACACACACACAAACACACAGTAGCACAGATAAACTGCCACAACAAAGTGCATGTCAGAGCAAGCCGTGTAAATGACCCAGCCACCTGCTGAGAGCAATTCTAATTATTTTCCTCTGCTCCAATTTATCAGCATTATGACTTATGACATACCTTGGCTTGGTGTCACAGAACCTTCATGGACTCTCACTGGGTCCACTACATCATGATTAGAGCATTAGGAGGGAAAGGGAGGGGAAAAATCTAATAGAACACCTTGTGATCAAATGGCTGGAGGCTGGCAGGGAGCCAGGGGTGCAGTGTTCCTAAACTGTCCTCCCTACGGTCTTATTATTTACCACAGGGGGGAACATGATGACTAAGCGGCTTTCCCGTGTTGCATTGCAAAGGCAGGGTGCCAAAAATTGGCAACCCAGTACTTGCTCATTGCTTGGTCATTATGGTTGATGGCTGTTTCTCTCCCTGTTTCCTAAGCTTAAAATCACTGCAAGAACAGAGGGGAGATCTCTTCACCCCCTGGGGATTTTCCAACATCAACTTTAGTTGTACCTCAAGACGAAGGTTTGTCATGGTTCAGACTCAGATTGATGGTGTACTGTGAAGAACCATCTAAAAGTACCATCAAGATGATTCTTATCTTATCGGCTGAGGACTGGGCCAAATCATTTGTGGTCCTGCTCTGAAAATGATTTGTCCTGTATCTACAGGCTTGTGTTTCACATTAATGGTTAATTTAAAATTAAAACTAAATTTTGAGGGAAGGTTCATGCAAAAATAATAACAAAAGTATCTGTTAGTCTTCACCTTCCCTGGATAGCTGCTGTATGATGGGGGAGAGCTGGGTGGAAGTTGGCAGTTGACCAAACTGGGAAGAAAATGGGGGGATAAATGAATGAATGATTATACATATTATACTTATTGTAATATTATATGTTCAATAATAATAATAATAATAATAATAATAATGTGAACTAAATATGAACGGGATACTGACAGAGCTGTCATCTGATTTAGGCCACGCCCACTTCAGGTTAAAAATTTGCAAATAGATAGGGCTATTTTGACCACTAAAAAGATACACATATGACATTATGACATATGTGACATTATGTTACTCCTCTAATAACACTGGCTGCATGTTCAATAACTTCACCTTAAACAGCACTATAAATACCATATGCAGAACAAATCTTTTCCAGACTGTATACATTAATGTTTTGTGTAATAGCATGCATAATCCCTGCATAATAGCTTGTCATGACTGTACTCCTGTTCTGAGGACCCAGGGTGAGCAGACCTTGCTAGACTTTAATATCCATGCTTATATAAATCTCTCCAGTCCCTAAGCTGTAGATAATAAGATTAAACAAAAGGTCAATGGTATGCAGGCAAATAACTTTCCTGTATCGTACAGAAGCATGCTGCAGAGAGGCATCGGCAGCCATTTCAAAATTCATCCATTTTTCAATCAAGAACTCCTTTGCCCTTGCTCGCATTTTCATATTCTCATATTTCTAATTAAAGCTAAAGTGATGACTTGCTGCTCCAGAATTGAATCATGTTTTGTTAACATAAATGAGTTTCTCTAACACAAATGAGTTTTCAATGCAAAAAAAAGCCAGCCTTCAAAATATGTGTAAATCTTGCATTAGCTTATTTGTTTATTGATTCTTAGTGCTTTGTGGTTTGTCTTACAGTAATTAATAAGAGAAAAAATGTAATACATCAATATGAACAAAGGTCATATGGGGTATAGAATAATGAATCACTCAGAAGCAAACAAATACTTAAATAACTGTTTTAGCAGCACTGCTCACCATTGTTCAATTTAATTTCATTAGATTTTTAACAATAGACATTGTCACAAAGCAGCTTTACAGAGATCCAGATTTATATTTAGATCTCTAATGAGCAAAGGCGAGAATGCCAAGGAAAAAGGCAATGAAGGAACCCAACTCAAGAGGAAACCCATCCTCTTCTGGTGAAACCAGAACTGTATACTGTATACATCAACTGTATACTGTAAAATCAAACAGTAATAAGTGCGTTGTAAGCATATTTAATATGAGTATATTGTTAACAAGAGTCCTAGGATGATCATATACACCGATCAGCCATAACTTTAAAACCATTGACAGGTGAATTGAATAACATTGATTATCATGTTACAATGGCAGCTGTCAGAGGGTAAGCTATATTAGGCAGCAAGTGAACAGTAAGTTCTTGAAGTTGATGTGTTGGAAGCAGGAAAAATGGGCAAGCATAAGGATCTGAGCAGTGAACTGGCAAAAGGCTCATGGGCACCCAAAGATCATTAAAGCATGTGGGGAGTGAACGCTAAAGTATCTCGTCCAATTCCACAGAAGAGCTACTGTAGCACGAATTGCTGAAAAAGTTAATGTTGGCTATGATAGAAATGTGTCAGAACACACAGTGCATCGCAGCTTGCTGTGTATGGAGCTGTGTAGCTGCAGACCGGTCAGAGTGCCTATGCTGACCCCTGTCCACCGCCGAGAGTGCCTACAATGGGCACGTGAGCATCAGAACTGGACCATAGACCAATGGAAGAAGGTGGTCTGGTCTGATTTATCATGTTTTCTTTTATATCATGTTGACGTTCAGGTGCGTGCGTGTCACTTACCTGAGGAAGAGACGGTACCAGGATGCACTATGGGAAGAAACCAAGCCGACGGAGGCAGTGCGATGCACTGGGCGATGTTCTGCTGGGAAACCTTGGGTCCTGCAATTCATGTAGATGTTAATTTGACACGTACCACCTACCTAAACATTGTTGCAGACCAAGTACACCCCTTCATGGCACTTCTATTCCCTAAAGGCCTCTTTCAGCAGGATAATGTGCCCTGCCACACTGCAAAAATTGTGCAGGAATGGTTCGAGGAACATAACAAAGAGGTCAAGGTGTTGAGACGGCCTCCAAATTCCCCAGATCTCAATCCAATCAAGCATCTGTGGGAAGTCCGATCCATGGAGGCTCCACCTCACAACTTACAGGAATTAAAGGATCTGCTGCTAACGTCTTGGTACCAGATACCACAGCTCACCTTCAGACATCTTGTGGAGATATATAGATAGATATATATATATATATATATATATATATATATATATATATATATATAAATATAGTGAAAAATATATAATATATAAAAAGATATTTGAATAACATGGTGAAACAGTGAAACATGCTGCAGATATGAGGTAACGTTGGAAGTAAAGAAAAAAAACATGACAGGGTGTGCTGCTATAGGAAAATAATAATTGAAGGGGTTGCCCAACATGAAACAGAGTTATTTTTATCACACCCAAGTTGATTTTCCAATAACTGCATATTTTGAAGTGTTTTCTTCCTCTTATACCACAACAATTTGGCAGCGATTACTAATTTTATTTATTAATGAATACATAATGCTTTTTAACCCTTTATAGTTACTTTAATGTCGTGGAATGTCCACGAGACAAGTTAGTTCCTGTTATCACAGCTATTATAACAGCTAGTTGTCCAATCACTCTTTTTTCTCTCTTTTGAAGTGAATAAGACAAAAATAGAGAGACCACAGAGAAACCGCAAAGCACAAAGTCATGCTCTGAAGACTTTCCCATGGTGGAAAACCTACTGACTGTTACAAATCACTCACACGGGCGACTCCTTCCATAAATGTTACATAAACATCTAATAACATAAATTTTCACAATATCAACAATTATAAGTTTTGTTAAATAACTTTTTTTTTCAATCTGTTGATTATTAGCTTTAGTTTACACAGAGTGTCTGCCATACAATTTCTCATTGATTAGCTGTTACTACAAATAAATCATGAAATAAACCTGTGATCTGAATGACAGGCAACATTACTGTCAGAGTTGTTATTAGAACATTAATCAGCACCTTCTGACCAATCAGAAGGGTATAAAATCACATACTGTAAGCAACTCGGATACAGTTACTATAATAATTTATGTTCTCTTGGTTCTGTTTATTAACTTTATGATTATAGCCTTTGATGTGTTCTTCATGTAATAATTTATAAAGCACAATTACTGTAAAACTCATATAATATATGTGGGGATGCCTTGCCTTAATATTTAATGGTGAGCTGAGCACTTTGTTACTAATCCTTTATAGGTACCTATATGTCACAGAGGAAGAAGAAAAGACAGAGGTGTAAAGTGAAGACAAGGATGTTGTTATGGGAGCAAGGTGTGAGAGGTAAGGTATGAGAATGTCTGTGTGAAGATGAATTATTGATTCACAAGGTGTTTTAGAAGTGTCTCAGAAACTAGATAGATAAGAGGGAGGCCAGTGGCCTTGAAAGGAAGCTATTGCATATACTAGTATCTCTCTTACTCTCTCTCTCTCAAATTAATTGAAATGAAGCATATCTTAATCAGCTAATTATGGCCTAAAGGTGTATTCTGTGTTTTACTCTCAGGGGTGGAAAGCAATGAACTACAGGTACTCTTATTATTCCAACTCAACATCCAAACTGCAGGTAAACTGTAAACTATTAGCTAGCTGAGTGATACTCAAATCAGTGTGTTTTGTACTCTTTCCACCACTGCTTATATTGAGTAAGTCATTTTAGACTCCACACTGTCATTTGAATCATATTAATAACACTACAGCAGATTTCTTTCACCTCAAGAACACTGCCAGACTTCATACCTCACTTTCCCTCTCCACAGCACTGACACTTGTCAATGCATTTGTCACATTCAGACTTGATTATTGCAATGCTGTTCTTCATGGACTCTCAGTCCATGGTCTGAACAAGTTGCAGTATGTGCAGAACTCAGCTGCTAGGAATCCTGTCCCCACCAGACTCTGGGAACACATCACCCCCCTCACCTAAAAATTTGCTCTGGCTCCCTGTTTGCTTCCACATACAGTACAAAATACATCACATGGCCAAATGTTTGTGAACTCCTGACAATCACACCTATACTTGGGCCTTCCCCAAACTGTTGGAAGCACACAATTGTCTCAGATGTCTTTGTATGCAGTAGCATTAAGATTATAATTAGCATTATGCAGTAGCATTTCCCTTTACTTGAACTAAGGAGCCCAAAGCTGTTCCAGTATGACGATTCCCCTGTGCACAAAGCAAGGGCCATGAAGACGTGATTTGCCAAATTTGGAGTGGAAGAAAGCGAGTGGCCTGCACAGAGCCCTGACCTCAACCCCATTTAAGACCTTTGGGATGAACTGGAACAATGTGTCAGGTCTCCTCGCCCAACATCAGTGCCCAGCCTCAGGAATGCTCTCCTGGCTGAATGGGCAAATGCCCATAGCCATGCGCCAAAATCAAGTGGAAAGCCTTCCCAAAAGTGTTAATTAGGAGTGAAATATTTGTGATGTGTTGAGTGGTTCTGGTGCTTATCATTGTCATATGTTGGTTAGTGCTGTATTTTTCTTATTCCTGTGAGAAATTAGTGGTTGTTGTCCGCTCTGATATAGCTATCGGATATTGCTAGTGGCATTTAATTGGAGAATAAATTTCAGTGTTTTCAACCAATCAGATTTCACTGTTTGCTCCTAAATACACTTAACATTACTCTCACTTACCATGACATTCAATTAATGTCAGAATTAGCATGGAAGTTCAAGCTTTGGAAACTGATCTATTTGAGCAAAATGTACAGATAATGTGAGAGCTGGACAGGTTAAAAGACTAAAGCACTGCTGCATCTCTTTAGGTAAAGATGTATTAAGGGCTGATTCTCACTGGTGCAATGTAGGAAACCACTATAAAAAAATAAACTGCTTAAAGACATTTAATCTAAGCTCCATCAACTTCATTAAAAAAATAAATAAAATAAAACACCACTGGTGATCACATGTTCGTTAATATGCAAGAGGTCCAAGGTGTTTTTTTTTCTTCTTTAAGTTGCTGCATAGTCTGTCCCCTGCCTACTTATCCAGCCTCCTTCTTTCATCCTCACCTCCACACATTCTTTGTCCCTTCCTAACAGCTCTGCACTATAGCATATAGTGTCATTGCCTCAAAGCTATGGAACACACTACCTCTAAGGCAGTGCTTGTACCTCCCTTTCCTCATTTTAAAGATGTTTGTTCCACCATGCTTTTCTATTCACTTAATGACTCTGTATAATTGTGCATTTGTTTTATTGTGACCTCTACATTTTAGTTACATTTGAAATATTGAAATATTGAAATATTGTAAAATATTTTAAAATAAGCAATTGAAACTGCCACTAAATCAACAGGCAGTCAGTCACCATCCTGAAACAAATTCCCACTCAGTAATTTGCCCTGCTGATTCATGGCTGTTTTATCTGAATGGACATTGATAGGTCCTTGATATCCAGGGATTAATTCTGCATGATAATCTACAGTATGTAAAATAAACTGTTACAAATCCCTCTGGCTGCGTGCATCAGGTGTCACTCTGGCAGTTACAGTAGCACTATGAAAGACACACACATAAACAATGATAGTCACACGTCCCAACAGAGAATAGCTAGAATCGTCAGAATACCTCATATCTGGTTTAAAGCAACAGCTCGAGTCTTCATTCTTCCTTGGTTCAATCCAATACTATGTGTTAAGTGTGTTTTCTGTCAAATGCCTGCTCAGAGCTGCTATGCTCCGTTACACTCTTAAACACATGCTGTTCCAGCAGAGCTCACAGAAGCCGTGGCAGTAGGATGCTGTTCCACAAATGTTTTAACAAAGTAAAAGTCAAAGCTACTTAAATATCATGATTTATGGTTCTGCCTATATGCAGACAAGAATTAACACACTCTAAAAAATTATTGCTGTATAGAGCAGGTTGGTTTGAGCAGGGATATGTGAAATGTGGGTGTAATCTTGTATTGTGGAGGTAAGTCAAGTTTATATGATATGGAATTGATTTGTTTGAGAACTTCGCAAGGACCAGTGAAGTGTGAATTTAACTTATGAGTTGGGAGTTTCATACAGAGGTCGCCATTGGAGAGCCACACCATCTGGCCCAGCTGCAAGTGTTGATGTGAGCCATGCTGGCGGGCAGCTAACTTTTTTTTAAGCTTTCGATGGCCCTCTGGAGACAAAAATGTGCTGCTTCATATGTGTGTTCACTGCGTTGAAACTAATCATCCATTGCTGGCACATGAGATGGCCTGGCCTTTGGGTGAGCGTATAAGGAAGTTTTGGGCATATTCTGCCCAGGGGAGGTACTTGCTCCAGTCACGTTGGTGGTTGTGACAATAGACCCGCAGCAACCTCCCAATCTCCTGATTGAGCCTCTCTGTTTGGCCGTTGGATTGGAGATGATAACCTGAGGACAGACTGACATTGATTTTGAGCCTCTTACAAAAATCTTGCCATATCCTTGAGGTGACCTGGACCCCAAGACTATGTCCTCTAGTCTAGTTCAAAGACCTCCAGGTCTGTGGATAGCTTGGCCAGAGGAATGAAGCTTTAGATAAGAGATTGATGATTGTTAATACAGTGGTGTGACCCTGTGAATTGGGCAGGTCAATAATAAAGTTTACAGCACCATGAGATCAGGATCATTGGGGAATGAGAAGAGGTTACTGCAAACCATTGGGCAACTGACGGGAGATTTGTGTTTGGGCACAAACAAATCAGCCTTTGACATACCTTCTAATGATTTAACAATGATTTTAAACCAGTTTTTGGGCTCGTGTGATGCGTGGGTGTCCTGAATTAAGGGATATGTGCACCCAATTTATTACCTCCGCTTGCACTGTTTGAGGTACTCTTGCACAGTGCTTTGGTGAAACTCACACTTTTCTAACTTGACATACAGTTTATTTTTAAGGAGGTTTTTTTCAGAATGGTATGTACCTGGGATACATGTTTGGCCACAGTGACAAAATATTGTCACTGTATGTTATCATGCAGACCTGCAGGATGTATCCCTGAGCAAGATCTTCAAGCAATATACTTTTCCATGTCTTTGGTCTCTGGAAGTAAGAGGTGATATGCTTGTCTTCTAGCGGGTAGTATCTTCCAGCAGCTCAATGGAACAGGCCTAGTGGTGATGTGGTGGCAACTTGGATGCTTTAGCTTTGCTGAAAACATCCCTCAGATTTGTGAAAGGCACTGGGATTTCCACCTCCTTCTGGGTTTCTGATCTTTCTATAAGGGTAGAATGACAGGGAAGAGACGAAGAGGTTTTAAAGCAAACAGGTGGTACTCTATTACAAGAGTTCACCTCTCTTCCAGGAGATGACAGGGTCATGCGTAGATAACCAGGGGGAACCATGAATGATTGGGCTGTGTAGAGATTTAGTGATCATAAAAGAGAGTTTCTGCATGCAAAACACCAGTGTCCATCTGGAGAGGAACAGTGTTTCTTTATTTTTCCTACTCCAAATGCTGTGCCATCTACTGCTTTGACATTCAAAGAGCCTGTCAGAGGGATGAGAATGATATATGTCAGCCACGGTTCTTCTAGGAAATTTCCAGCCATGATGGAATCAACAAGGACAGAGACAAAATGAGATTCAGAGCACCAGGACATCTTTACTGGTAGAGAAATACATCTGCTTTTGATCATAGGAGTAATAGTTTGGCTCACCTGGTCAGAGTGCTTGTTTTCCTATCTGAGGGGACAGAAGGTGTTATGAGATGTCCCTTATTTCCATAGTAAACACAGAGGCCTAAGCATTTGGGGTGTTCCTTTTCTCTCGAGCAAAGACTGATTTGGGCCACTTCCATGGTCTCCAAATAGCTGTATCTGTATTTGCATTTAAACTAGAAGTGGAAGTCTCCTAAACTAGAGGGTTTTTTTTGTTTCTTTGTTTTTAAATAGAGATATATGCTGTTTTTTTTTTTTTTTACCTGTCTGTGACATGTTCTTAAGATTTAGTTGGTTCTGTTATAGTAGCCTAATTTAAAGACTAGTAGCCTAATTTAAAGACCTCTTCAGGCTGTTACTAAAGAAATGCATTGCTGTAAATGCATCATTCACTTTAATGAATGTGGTCTTTCTTTGTCGCATGAGTTTCATTTCAGACTGCTCACCTGCAAGAAAGAACCTTTCTAAAATTTGTATCCATGTTTGCATCTTTTTAAAATCTGTTTAGTGTGTTTGTGTGTGCATGTGTGTACAAATACAGGAGGCCTTTTATTTATGCAGAACCGCAGTATAATCCTAAATGTGCTTCATTAGTATACCACTTTAAAGCTACAGTATACACTTTGAGCTTTTAACAAGGTCTCAAGTTAATGATTGCTAAGTTTATTAGCACAACACTGTAATGCTATTTGAAAATGGTTTATCTTGTTTGCTCATGCTAAACCCATAAAGCCAATGCATAGGTAGGTAATTCAAACACAGTAGTAAGTATTGCACATGGTGGCAGTTTGATAAGGATTTATCTGTGTATAGCAAATTATTCCAAATAGTGATTTAGTGGCCCAAGCAGTCAAGTCTGATGATCCAAATGGTGTTGGTGGGTATTGGTGTTAATTCAATTAGGACTTTCCTTATCATTCATGCAACCACTCATATCATATAATCAGATTATAGAGCCGATGGCAATTAAAATCCAATAACTAACAAGATGATGTGCCCTTCACGGTTCATTTGGAAGTAGCTACAGTGTTCAATATGGATTTGATTTGGCAGGTAGCAAGCTTGTTGCTATGAAACACTGCTACGTGCTAGCAATATGGCAACATGGTTTTATTTCATCCAACATTTACACTATGATAGGACTACAAATTTATTTAATTTTTTTTACCTTACCTTATCTTTTTTTACCTTACAACAATGTAGGTTGCTTTCCTGATGGCACACAGAAAATGACTGCATACAGAACACTTCAGATGTTAATTTACCTACAGAAATTACAGTAAAAAACATTTCTGCTTGGTTAATAGAATGAATAATATGTGTGGTGATTGGAGTCCAATAAGCTGACATGCTCAGTAGACTTGTTTTCATCTAAATATTTTACAAATTTTAAGCCAGCAAATCAAAGTTTTCCTGTATTTCAATCAACAACTGTACTGTTATTGAATATTTTTTTATGAGGGCATGCAAAGATGCATAATTTGATAAAAGCTGACAAAAAATAATCACAGAGATGCCAGAACACATAATTGGTACATCATAATTTATTTGAAAAACCTGTTCCCATCACCCTTATCACAGGTTATTTTTACAGATATGCTTATTTTTCCACCTCAGAAAAGCATATAAACATTTTTGCATTTAGACATTTCAAACCTTTCAAATCTGTAATTCGAACATCCCATAAAAACAAATAAATACGATAATGGAAAATGCAGACCAGCACTATGTCCACTTACATTTATCAGTGCCCTAATCAGGAAGCAAATCATAACCTGTGTGTTTCTGTTGTGTCTAGTTTGTCCAACTTGACTTCTGAATTGTTCTCTTTTCTTTCCACCAAACCCAGGCCCATTTGAACTAAATGAACCTGAAATGATACCTAAAACTACTATAACTGGGAGATCATGATACAATCAAGGACAGGAAATACCACTGAGTTGGTAGAACAAAAAGGTCCTCTTGGACTAATAAATAAAGTTGCAGACTGGACAGCTCCCCAAAAGTCCGCCAGGCCTTTGGTAGAAATAACATATGGCAAGGTGACATCCTTGTCATGTATCTCCTTGGACAACTCAGTCAAAAGGAATTATGCCACACACTGCCACACACACATGATTGATAGCTGTCAGTCAGTCAGTTAGTATGGGATCAAACTAAAAGACTTTCATGCTGACAAGAGTTTCATGCTGACAAGTCTCATTCCACAGGGACTGTGTCAGATAAAATTTCATCAGTGTCCAGGCCATTGCTATATCCAGGGGGTTTTGAGGGACCTCACCTGAAAAATGTGGTAACGCTGATGAATTCTTGATCCTGATTGGTTAGAAGGTTTATTTGGACAGTAGGCAAATCACAGGTTCATGCATACAATTTCAATCATTCTAATGTGTTATTGTTTCTATAGTAACAACATACAAAGGCTTGTATGGTGGACGTGAAACATAAACATATTAAAATTGTTTGTAATTGTTGATAAGCTTTCTATGAGGAGAAGCATTTTGGAAGGAGATTTAGAATTTCGGAAGGAGTCTCCAGCGTCAGTGCTTAGTAACAATTTTTTGACAAGTTTTCAGAGGACTTTGTGCTTTTCTTGGTCACATGACAATTTTTTGTCTTATTAATTTCAAGTGAGAGAAAAAAGAGAGGCTAGTGGGAGAACTGTTTAAAACTGTATTGTTTAAGTTGTTGCGAGGATAAATGGATAAAAAGTATGATGTGTTGTTCTAAAAAATAAAAATTAATCATTGTAGTAATCATTGCAAGTAATCATTGGCAAATAGTTGTTGTATAAGAGGAATAAAACACTTTGGGATGTGAAGCTGTTGGAAAATAATCAACTTCCGGGTGGAAACAGTGACTCCATTTCACATCAGGCTACATCACACCATGCCATCATTGATTATTTTCCTATAACAGCACACCCCAAAGTGTTTTATTCCTTACATGAATAATTAATTCATTATATACATATAAGAATGAATATATGATTTGACAATGAAGGAATGTATTGTAAGGATACAGAAAAAAATATGGGTTCCAATTTTGAGTACACAGATGAGCAATGTCATGAACAGTCATTTATAAACATTTGTTAGTTTTCAAATTTGGAATAACTTTTGTCCACAGTTATTAACTAGCCAATAATCATAATAACGTATACGTGAACAGTCATTTATGAACTTTAATGTTTAAATTCAGACCAACTAATCATTTGTAAACCAGAATTAAATGATTAGTTAAGAGTATACATACATCAACAGTGATACCATCATTATAAATTAGCATTTACA
Organism: Pangasianodon hypophthalmus; assembly: GCF_027358585.1. Taxonomy (NCBI): domain Eukaryota; kingdom Metazoa; phylum Chordata; class Actinopteri; order Siluriformes; family Pangasiidae; genus Pangasianodon; species Pangasianodon hypophthalmus. The sequence goes on from NC_069716.1 coordinate 7,315,497, forward strand.
AGCATTTGTTAATTGTCAGATTCTGAATAACTAATGATTTGTGCATGTCTATTAATGATGTTTTAATGAAAGTTATAGTGTTTTTTAGAGTAAATTGTTTTGAAAAACTAATGTAATATCATGAGTAGTGACTTGGTTGATCTGCTCTTTTATTCTTTACTGTTGTTGCCATTAATACAGTCTACAGTTTTACATTTTTTTTTATGTGTATGGGATTGACTTTGGTTGGTGGGCCCATGGAATTAATAACTTTCCAAACACTAGATCAGACAAATGTCTATATATAAATAATATATATAACATAAAATGTCTATGTAATGTTTTTATATGTCTATACAAAAACAGCCTCAATTCTTCACATGGATTCCCTAAGATGTTGGAAACATTCCTTTGAGATTCTGGTCCATGTTGACATGACTGCATCATGGAATTCCTGCAGAACTTTCAGCTGCACTTTCATGCTGAGAATCTCCCATTCTACCGCATCCTAAAGATGTTCTATTGAATTCAGATCCGGTGACTGGGAAGGCCACTAAAGAACATTGAACTCATTGTCATGTTCATGAAACCAATGTGAGGTGAGTATTGCTTTGTGACGTGGTGCATGATCATGCTGGAAGTATCCATTAGAAGATGGGTAAATTGTGGCCATGAAGGGATGCACATGGTCAAGAACAATACTTAAATAGGCTGTAGCATTCAATCGATGATTGATTAGAATTAACAGGTCCAAGGTGTGCCAAGAAAACATTCCCTACACCATTATACCGTATCCACCAGCCTGGTCTTTTGAAACAAGGCAGGTTGGGTGGATGGATTCATGCTATCTGTGTGCCTCAGCAGAAATTGAGGTTCATCAGACCAGACTATGGTTTTCCAGTCTATCAACTGTCCAGTTTTGGTGAGCCTATGCCCACTGCAGCATCAGCTTTCTTCTCTTCTTGGCTGACAGAAGCGGAAACTGATGTGGTCTTCTGCTGTTGTAGCCCATCAGCCTCAAGGTTCGACATGTTGTGTATTCTGAGATACTTTTCTGCTCACCACAATTGTACAGAGTAGTTACCCGAGTTACTGTAACCTTTCTCTCAGCTTGAACCAGTATGGCCATTTTCCGCTGTCTCATCAACAAGGCATTTCTGTCCACAGAACTGCTGCTCACTGGATGTTTTTGTCTTTATTGCACCATTCTGAGTAAACTTTAGAGACCACAATGCATGAAAATCCCAGGAGATCAGAAGTTATAGAAATATTCAGTAATAATGCGATCATGACGTGAACATTACTCGAAGCTGCTAGTCCGTACCTGCATGATTTTATGCATTGCAATGCTGCCACAAAATTGGTTGATTAGATAATTGCATAGATGAGTAGGTGTGCAGGTGTTCCTAATAAAGTGATCAGTGAGTGTATAGTGAAGTTAAGCCGCCTGGGTAAAATTCCTCATGAAGCTCACTGAGACGATGCCAAGATTTGATTTGTTTTTCTTGGTCACTGTATAATTTAATGTGCTTTATATAGTGTTAATGACTTAATTATTATTCTAAAACTGTAGAATTTTATGTATACCACTTCCAAATACTGAAAACACTGATGTTAAAGGACAAGGTTCATGAAAACATTTTGTTTTAAGAATTCTGCTGATGACATATAGTAGTTATTTACTAAAGATTAATTGATTGAGTTAAGTAGCCAGATTTGTATTCTTAACTGTACATAGAAATTCTCAGCTAGAAAGTATAAGAAATTCATAAGCAACAGCTTATGTGCAGAAAAGTGATTATATTTTATCCTTTTAAACTTTGCAATCTCTATCTACCTATCTATCTATCTATCTATCTATCTATCTCTCTAGTCAAGGCACAAACAAGTCTTAACTCTCCATATCAGTTAAACAAAGTTCTTTTTTTTTGCTCAGAGTTCTGCAATTCAAGTGTATATTGACTTTGAATTGCACAAGGTTTGTGAAAGACAATATATTTTAACCTGAGTAGGAGGACTATTTTCCATTACAAAATGAAAGATGCATCAGTCTGTCATTCTGACAAACAAACACATTTTTCTGCAATCTAATTTGTTTAAAAACAAACAAAAAAAAAAATCAGATCTCTATAATCCTTTGTATACAGTATTTCCAAGCCTAAAAACACAAAGCTTTAGTCACACACCCAACATTATTTTATTTAGAAATAATACACAGTAAATTGGATCAGGTTGTGGTTATATTGTTTACCATTGTTCATCTGCGTGGTGTTAACAGACAATAGTTTATCCACAGCTCTCAAACCCTGGCATCTTCATATTGCTTTGGTAAAACTGCTGAAATGCTTTGATCCCTTTTATAATCTGATTTAATTGGTGGTTTAGGGACTGAAATTGTATTAGTTTCACTTGAAAAATTTTGCTTCCTGCTAAGGATACTCATGAAGAAAGCAAGAGCTTCAAAAAGCCAGTTCACACAGCACATATGGGAGCTCAGGCTGCTAGGTATTGGACTGCAAATCCTGCCAATATGACAAATCCATATTATTCCATTTCCATCGCTTTGTGAAGCTGCTCAATTAAGTGGGCCATATGATGATGAGATTATAGACGATTCAAAAAGCCCTTATTCTCCAGAAAACAATAGCAAATTGGGAACACAATCTCCCCCAAGCTAAGACAGACTTTCAATAGTTTCTCATACTTCTAGCTTTATTATATGAACTGTTTATGGAGCGGATCATATGGGAGAGATGTAAATAGAGATTCCTGTGCTCTGAAGGAACTATGAAGGAACCCTAGGGGAGAATTGTAAGGTTGAGTGACACAGCTATATCTGACACTCATTAAATTAAATGTTCTATGACCAAAAGGTGCATTACTGGGTCACACCTCATGATGTTTAATGTGAGTTTCTTGTGATCAGGGTGCTATTATGTGGAAATCATATATATAAAAAAAATCTATGTGCATGATTCATTCGACTGTCATTGTCATTATGTAAGAAATAAACTACAACAGGGCATGCGATTGTGGGGAAATAATAAATGATGGAGTAATGTGATAAAGTGGAGTTAATGTTACCAAGATGAAATTGACTATTTTCAAATGTAATAGCTCACGAAGTGTTTTATTCTTCTTATACAACAACAGTTTGCCAGTGATTTTTTTTTTATTTATTTATAGCTACTCTTAATGTTGTGGAACACCTGCAAAACTGTTTGGTTCTGCAGCTTGTCATGTTTGTCACAAGAAACCAGGAAGCACAAAGTCAGCCAAAGTATAGCCAAAACTATTGTCAGAGCTGCTGTCATAGTAAATTAATCAACACCTTTTGACCAATCGGATTCAAGAATCCAACATCACTGTGGTATAAGTATATACATTTCTTCCATTATTAATATATACAGTAAAATCTACTATTCATCTAAAATTATTTCTTTGTAACATGATTCATAACACATTTTTGGTTTGCTTTTATTTCAAAATAAATACATTTCAGTTCTTTGCTCACAGTAAACAATGATTATTACGCATTAACAACAGGTTGCCTTATAGTAAAGGCAAAAGAAGTAGTCCACAATCATTGCTGTTAATCTAAGGGTGTAAACATAATAAAAAGTAATTCTGCCCGAACTGTTTATCAAGATGGACACCAAAGCAGGTGAAAGGCGGCAAAATAAGAGAAACACAAGCGCAGCCTCCAAATAATTAACTGCTTAATGTTATCTCCCTTTTTTATATGTTTCCTTTGCCGTATAACAAGGAGCTGCATTTGTTTTGCGGAGATTATCATCAGTGCAAGGAAACATGAAATTAATCTTTTCGTTCTAATCTCAGTTTATTATGTGGCATGAAGCAAGTATAAACAGGCCTATTCAGATTCACTCATGAGGAACACTGAGTAATGCAAACTTTTTTACAAGCTTTTCCTTTATCGCAACCCCACTGACCTGTGTTTTGTTCTATGGCTTTTAGAAGGTGAATTATTGGAATAAATACCTGCCCCCTGTTCTGCAACTCTCAGTGCATCATCCGGTAAATTACTGATCACTATCTTTTCATTAGACAGCAGCTTCCATGGAGCACAGCATTCGTTTAGTCCATTAAGATTTTTGCTTCCCTCACAATATACACCAAGACCCAACATACACCCTTTCTTAGATTTTTTAAGAAGGCTATGATTTCAAGAAGAAATTCCTGATTTAATCGGTGGACCCATATGGGTAGTGAGGGAAATGACTAAAGATGGTCCCCATGCTTATCTATTCCATATCATGCTCATTTACTCGTATTCGTACTCATAAAAATGCTCATACACCAACATCTGATACCACATGATATGTGATATAAGCCTATTGCATGTTGTTGCACTAATAAACACATGAAAATGATAGCAATCTGTACTTATTTCATGATTAATGATGGCAATCAAAGCAAAGCAGATTGCAAACTGTGCTCAGTGAAAATATCAAGAGGAGCTTCTACCTACAATGTAAGTAACCTCATAAAACATTTTATGACGTTTAAACAGTATCTGTAATAGACAACGTGTGTGTGGAGACTGTTGTGTGTAACACAGAAATTAAAAGTATATTTTATGTTAAATTATACATGTGAAAATAACTGGGGATAATAAATGTTTTTGTTGTATAAAGGCTTATTGGGTAATCTTTGACACCTGTATTGATTGGTGGATGTGCCCTAGTTAAATAGCAATACATGTCATTTTTTCGGGGTCTTCTAAAATGGACACTTTAGAGCTTTGACTGCACTCATTTGGTAGTTATTTGGTAAACCTTTTTCTTCACGTGGTTATTCAGTTAGCAATGAAGAAGTTTTGAGTGGCCACATGAGAGAGACCTGGGCACGCAGAGCAGTATTGGCAAGTTTGAAAAATGAGTGCAAGGTGCATGTATTGCTCTCACACAAAGGTATTCATGAGCATAAGCAGTGAAGCAAGTGTGCAGAGAAACTGCTGTGTGTGAACACTTCTGCATGCTTTCAGGGTCTACACTTTGCTCATTTGCCTTTGCAAGGTATAATTTAACCAATGCCATAACATCTTACACAAAAAACTCAAAAAGCACAAGGATTCCATTGCTAGCAGCACAAGGCAGCAAGCAACAATGTGATAAAAATGTTTACATACAACCCTAGGTGAATGAAAATAAAAGCTCTTAACGAGTATATTGTTCTTAATGATAAATCACTCTCATTTACACTATATTTCCGAAAGTATTTGGATAGCTGCCCATTACACCCATATGTGGGTCTTCGCCAAACTGTTGCTACAAAATTGAAATCACCCTAGAATGTCTTTGTATGCTGTATCTTTAAGATTTCCCTTCAGTGGAAATAAAGGGTCTAGCCCAAACCTTTTCCAGCATGACAGTACCCCTGTGCACAAAGCGAGGTCCATGAAGACATGGTTTGCCAAGGTTGGTGTTGAAGAACTCGAGTGGCCTGCACAGAGCCCTGATCTCAACCTCACTGAACACCTTTGGGATGAATTGGAGTGCCAACTGCACCTCAGATCTTCACAGTTTTTTTTTTCCTGACCTCACTAATGCTTTTGTGGCTAAATGGGCAGAAATCCACACAGCCATGCTTCAAAATCTAGTGGAAAGCCTTCCTAGAAGAGTGGAGGTTGTTATAACAACGAAGGGGGACTAAATCTGGAATGGGGTGTTCAACAAACACATAATGGGTATGATGGTCGGATGTCCACAAACTTCTGGCCATATAGTGTAGATGGTGTCATCGTTAAACCTTCTACAAGTGTTCGCATTTTAGGTATTATTTTTGAAAACACATTTTCGTTTGAACACTATATTAGGTAACTCACTTTTATCAGCTCCACAACATTGCCCAGCTTTGACTATTCTTAGTTTGAAAGATACTGAAACCCCGGTTTATTATTCCATAGCCTCACACTTAGATTACCATAATTCTATCTTTATTGGCATTTTGGGTAAAAAATCTTAAATAGACTCCAACATATTTAAAATTCAGCTGTTAATCTTAACTGATGCTAAACGTTCAGCACACATTACACCTGTAGTACAAGAATTACCCCTCTCACAGAGAATCAAATACAAAATCCTACTTCGCATTTATAATGCAATACATGGCCTCGCCTTGGCTTATCTCTCTGCTCAGACACACTCCTACTCGGCCTCTCTAGTCCACTAATATCTGTGGACTGGTGGTGATTAAGACCAGACTGATATCAGACTGGGGGCCCTCAGAATCTTCTACCAAATACTTTTCCCTAGTCTTTTTACTAGTACTTATTTACTTATGAGTGTTAGAAAGGTGCTAATACTAAATGACTTTCAAATAGCAGCAATTTCTATGGCTTTTCTGAGGCTTGCCGTCTAATCCACATGGGGTGAATTAATTGACCCAAGGGAATTGTTTAACTTATGTAAAATACATTCAGCACAAAACTACAAATTGTAGGCTACATTAACTGGCCTCAATGGCACAAGAAGCAGCATTTGAATTGCCTTTTATTTGTATATCAAAACACTCCCAGAGACACACATGCAAACGCATGAGCTAATTATGGTGATATAACATGATATAACATTTCATAAGCTGACCAGACGATGCTGACATGTTCCTTCATGGGGTCATTTCAGCAGCTTCATATGACCTCTAATGCAATGTATATGCTAATTTCCATGTCACAAACATTCAAGAACATTTAGCTAATAAACACTTCTATTTCTCTGGAAGGTTAATGTGCAAGAGTTCAAAATATAATAAGCTTATTAACTGGAGTTCTTTCTAATGTACTCAATATACGATTTTAACTGAACCTGATTGTATGGCTTAGTACTGAACCTGAAGTGGAAAATATAAAGGCGCTGTAAATATAAATCTTAGAAAAAGCTTTCTTAAAATTGTAAAAAATACAGCGCCCTCCATTCTGAAATTTTTCCCCATGTCCCCATGTTACAGTATATGTAAAGTTACAGCTTTACCCCTCACTGTTACAAAGAGCTGACACTAAAGACTCCTTCCAAAAATGCTAAATATATACAGTATCTCCTCATAGAAAATCAACTTTCACCATATCAATGATTGCAAACTTAAAAAAAAAACGGTTAATGTGTGCCATCCTCCTCCATGAGTCTATGTGTATGTTTTTACTATAGAAACAATAATGTATTATAACATATTAAGTGCATTAATACAAACTTTGCAGTCGGAACTACTTTCAGAGCTGCTGCTATAGAAAATTAATCAACACATTCAGAATCAAGAATTCAGCAGGACTGTAATATAACTTTAATTAATTAATGTTGATCTAACCAACATCTAACCAGTACAATATATGGAAAAGAATATGTCAGCATGTGATGGACACAGGACTTATATTTATCAAAAAAAAAAAAAAAAAAAAAAAGCACCTGACAACATCCCAAAAACTGTATAGAGAAAACAAATGAGAGAAAACACATGAGGATGCCAAAATAGATTATCCTGAAAAACATAGATAATTGTGTTTTAAAGAATACTCAATATAACACCCACAACAGCTAGACAAATCCACTTGTAAAGATGATGTCTGGCATTCTGGGAAATCCAATCATTAAATCTGCACAAATGGCTAACAGAACTGAAGGTTTGTGGCTTCAGAGATTACACAACACACAGTTAAACAGAATAAGGATTACTATATATGGTATGTATTACCAGCTATACACTGAAAGATTCTTACAGTAACAAAATTTTCTTACAGTAACAAGCATTGGATTAATAGCTGGTGCAATGTTCAGTGTTAATTTATTGTTAAAGCCTGTGTGAGTAAGCACATGACTTTAGCTTCGAACAAAACAAAACTATTTTTAAATAAGTAAGAAAGGGCAAATGTTATTAAGAAGATTATAATATACCATACATTACCAAACTTTTTTTTTTTTACTTTTTCAGTTACTAACACTGTCACATGCTCACCTGATGATCCAACTCCACACCACCTTACATCCTCATCAGTAGAATACTCTAGTTTCCAGTTACACTTTGCGAAGTCTTGCCCTCTTTCCAAATTTCAATTCTGAGCCTTTTGTTAATCATGTTGGATATTCTGGTATTTTGTATCTTGAACTATTTTTCATGTTCATTGTTTTTTGCCTGCCCCATTGTTTATCTTTTTGTTGGCCTGTTTTCTTGACTAAGATTTTTGCTAAAAGTTCAGTTCAGTCCACACTTGGACCATACTCTTTTATTGCATCTGCATTACAACACTCGTAACAAGTGTTTTACGTGCATGTTCGGGGCTATCAAAGAAGTAAAATGTGTAATGGCAGAAACCCCAGAAGAAATGCTTGCTGTTTACAGAAATAGTTGTGACAGTAAATGCTATTTTGGGAATTGGGATTGAGAATGATAAAAATCCATAAGAAAGAAAACTAAATAAACATATAAGTGTTATTGTCTTTTCAAAATCTCACATATGGTACACTAATGTAATACAAGGAATGTCTGTCTAATAAATATTTCTTTGCATTTACTTTTCTTTTGAATTCTTTGTCACCAGTTTAGGCCTGCATGCTGACATTCACCAAAAAAATAACATACTAAAGCTGGATCCGGAAGAGAAATACATTTATTCATTTTGCATTCATTTTTGTGCCTTAAGTGCTGCTCATTTCTCAGAGAAAAACCGTTAAGGGCCACTGTGCTAATTTCCAATTCACCAAGTCTTGCATAATGAGGATTCATGTTTAAAGACAGGTTTTTATTATATCTTATTTTGTTCTTTCTTATCTCAACTCATTTTATTCAAGTATTTAGAGAATTGGTTTAAACAACATGGTCTCCCACTTGCACTCACTTAAGTCATATGAAAAGATACAAAGGTTAAGGCTAGGATTAGGAATGGGCTTAGTGCTCAGCCTATTCAAATTCACATGAATTTATACTTACTAACAAGCCCATGGTATTCATGAACTATGGAAATTATGCATTTTCTGACCATGCTTTTTTTTTCCATCCTGTTTTTCCTACTAACATATTGTGTGGAGACATGCTCAACATCCAAAAATATCTGAATCTGAAATCAAGATCCCATTTTCTTTCATTTTCATTGTCAATAATATCTTTACAGTGTTTATAGAGTTCCTTATAGTTGAGATGTTTAGATTAGTTTATAGTTTAGATGTTCTATTGAATAAATTTGGTCATGACTGTATTCTTTCACTGCTCATGGAGATAAGACCAGCTGTTGTGTCATCACACACTTAATCTGACTGAAATTAAACAGAGATGCTTTAAAAGGTGCCACCAGCATTTTTACTTCCGGTTTTATATTTTCCCATTTTCACATACTTAAGATTTAACCTAAGAAGAGCCTAAAAACAAACAAACAAACACACAGATAGATAGATAGATAGATAGATAGATAGATAGATAAGGGAGAAAGAGTATGTTCAAGTGAAGGATAGATAGCATACAGTACAAGCTGGCAGTCACCTTTGGGGTTGTGTCTGGAGTAAAAATCACTTGGCACAGAGCATACGGTGTCTTGAATATCCCGAAGATGTCGCGACAGATGGCACCACATCTCATTACAGAATGCCAGCACCCTTGGCACCAGCGTTCGAAATGCCATTGTTGCCACTCCTAGGAGGGACGCATGGGGTCAGTGCTCCTAACCTTGTAAAAGCGGCCCATTATCCCCCACTCAATGGCTTGTCATTTCCCCTGGAGGGGAAGTCATACAGGCCATTTGTCCAGTCACAGAGATGCTTTTTCATCTCTCAAATTTCATTCTCCTGCTTGACCACATAAAATGTTTCTGCAGTTTTGGGACCCAATTCAATTACGTTTGCTGAGGTTGTAAAACAAAAAAAAAAAAAAAAAAAAACATGCGGGAAAAATATTTTTAAAATTTAGCTATTGATAGATCTTCTTGTAAACCTGCATGCTCACCTCTTTCAGTCATAATGCAGTAGCAGCACCATGTGGCAGCAGTATAATGCATAAAATCATACAGATACAGAGCAAGAGCATAGGTTAATGTTCACATCAAACATCAGAATGGGGAAAAATGTGATCTCAGTGACTGTGGCAGGGTTGTTGGTGCCAGGCAGGCTGGTTTGAGTATTTCAGAACTACTGATCTCCTGGGATTTTCACGCACAACAGTCTCTAGCATTTACACAAAATTGTGTGCACAAAAACTAACAACAACAACAGTAAAAAAAAAATCCACTGAGGGCGAAAATGCCTTGTTGATGAGAGATCAGGGGAGAATGGCCAGACTGGTTTGGAAGTCTATGGCAATTCAAATAAGCACACTTTCCAACCATTGTGAACAGAAAAGCATCGCAGAATTCACAACACGTCGAACCTTGAGGCTACAACAGCAGAAGACCACATCAGGTTCCATGCCTGTCAGCCAATAACAGGAATGTGAGGCTGCAGTGGGCACAGGCTCACAAAAACTGGGCAGATTCATTTTGTTTGAAGCTACAGTATTTTGTTATTAATGTCAACCTGCTCCACCAGAATCTATGGTCACGACTCGCTGCTGCACAGTAGTCTATAAAACTATGTTGGAAAATTACCTTCCTCATTAGATATCGTCTAGATGAAAGGACATTTTAAAACACTACAACTACTTTGTGCATGAACATCTATGGTTATTTCGATTTTTTCCTTATCAACTCATTAGACTAAAAAATATCATGGAAGCATGTAACAAGGTCTTCCCTAATTAATTGCACTGCATTAAGTGCCAATTAATAGCAAAATTCAAGTTTATACTTGGATACATATTAAAATAATAATGTTACCTACAAAGATCTGTTTACATGGGTAGTAATAGGCCAAAAGCTAAAAGGGCTATAGAGCTATTTAGCAATGTTGAACAGTCTGTGAAGCAGTCAGACTCTTTTTTGCGATTTTTGCTTAGTTCACATGCAAGATCAGAACATTTGTCTGGTTCATGACCTGACTCACTCAATTTTTCAGGAGATGGTATATTTTGTGTGAAATATAGATGAAATTGCAGCTGAAGAAAACTTAAGCTTTTTAACCTGTAGGTGCAAAGTGGGGAAAAACCCTACTGGAGTAATCTTTCCAAAACTAAACTTGCTTAACAAGTACATGCTTGTACATAATGTATGAATTATAACAGTGATATAAACATATACACGGTATATCCTTTATAATTAACAATATAAATCTGAAGTAAAATCCAGAGAGTAACTGCAGTGTTCTTGGTAGAAGTATTAAAATTACAGAATACAGTTAGCCAACAGTCCTTCACTGGCTATTCAAACAAAGTACTTTTGAAGTTGTAGGAGGTGAAGCCAGCTGCACCTCCACTCCATGCCATGTATGTATTTACACAGTAGGAGGAAACCTACATGTGGTTTTCTCCAACTGACAAAAACATACCAGTAAGTAGAGTGGTAATTTTTTGGTGTATAGCCTTATAATTCTGCCTTCAGAACAGTATCATAGTTCAACCCCTTTACTCCTTTTTCTGACAAATATTTTGTATTTACCGCACCAGTCACATTGGCTGCTGTTGGTTTTCGTCAAATGATTTACTGTAATATACATTTAATTACATAATTACCACTGGTCTATGATTGAGTGGAGAAAGTTGTGGAGTATTCCTGTTTTCTTGTTTCCTTGCCAAGTAGAAATAGCAAAGTGTTCACCTTGTAACCATGACCTCATATGGGTAGCATATATGTAGAGTTCCCTAGTACATCATTGTCTGCCTCTGTCCATTCTCATCGACCCAAGTGACCCAGCTGGACCGGTCCTCCACTCAGTCGTGGAACCACAGTTACACAATTAACCTTCCATTCAACTTCCTTTCATTCTAGAACTCTAAGAGACCATATACCTAAGTTGAGGGTTCTTCCTGATAGAGTACCTCACCAAAGAAGCACGCTCATAAATAGTGCTGGTACCATGCTTTTAAGGATGTGATGGTACTGTATTCTGTTGAGAATGAGAATCACTCAAAGTACGTTTCTCCTCTGAGGATAAGAATCACTCTAAGTTCTGATTTTGCTCTCTGTTGAAACTGAGGATCACATAAACTCACCACAAAGCACCTAGAGTGCATTTATTCTCCCAGACATTTGAGTCTTTTGAAGATCTGTAGTATCAAGTGTTCTGTTTTGTCATGAGTTCTCATCTGTGGTTTTGTCTATTAATGCCTTTTTCATTTGATTTGTATTTCATTTCACTGCTGTTTGAGTTTACCTAATTTTATTGAACAGCACTTTGGTCAACACATGTTGTGCTTAAATGTGCTATATTTATAAAGGTGACATTCACGCCACAGAAAAAAAATCCCCTTGCTTGCATATAACCAACATGTAGATCTCAAGCGTGTTTAGTCGCACAACATCCATCCATCCATCCATCCATCCTCCTATTGTGGGAATAATGTCATGGCTAGATACGTTGATTTAAGAATTCCTTGATTTTTTTTTTTTTAATGATTCACTACGGTGAATGAATCATCATTGGCAACTACCATGAGTTCAATGAGTTATGTTCCTGCTCATTCTTTTTCTGGATTTCAAGCATTTTTATGTGTGCAATAGTAGTGTTGGGCTGGCTGATCCGACTGCACGTTTGAAAAAAATCACTTCACTGAACAGACTCAATTGACTCGAGGCACTGAACAGAGTCAAAGATTCCAACTGTGTGATTGCAGACATAAAAGGTAGCCTCTGCCTCAAAATATCCAGCATTTCAGAGAGAAGGAGGCAACAATCTAGTGAATGGTCTGTGTGCCAAAGATCAGTCCAGGTACTAACAGCAGCTGGCACAGAGTGTTTTTACCAGGCTCTGGTTTGAGCCAGCCAACTTGCCTTCTCATCTGCATTTACCTCAGTGATCTACCACACTCCGTTACTGCATCTCCTGTTGCTTGGAGTGTTGCCACGAAGATTTCATTACCCATTGTGCCTGCAGTTATGGCTTTATTTCATTTAGGGCCAGGGCGCCCACGCTCCTACACGCCGACACAAACAATAGGCCATGTGTCTCATCTAAAGACACAGTCAACCGTGCTGAGAATAGTAATAAGTCAGACACTAGAATTACTGTCACTCGAGGTGTGTGTGTCAACGCACAATCCTTTGCTGGGGCACACTTAACAATAACCAAATTAGCAAGAAACAAAGAATTAGAAACCTATACTTAGCATCTTGAATACACTTCCTCAGCTCCTCAGATGAGATGGGAATAGGAAAGAGGATCAGTGTGATGTATTGGGGACCTTTTATAGCTACCCATATGGAGTCACAGTCACTAGGTGATGACTTTGCTATTGGTACTTCTTACTTTCTGGAAAGAAAATGAGCAAACAGTTCCAAAGGATACCACCCTGGTAGGGCAATGAAATAAATTATCATATGTAACTTATGTAACTTCTGTAAACTTGTGAAAACAAGAATCAGAATCACAATTTAATAGTTAGCAGATGGAGTAAACAAACTTGCTCACACTCCCAGCAATTTCATTTAAGAGCTGCTGTTCACTTAGTCTAATCTAAATTTAGAAGGGCAAACAAATACAGACTTATGAGCTGTAAACTGTTACCTGAGGTGGTGACAAAATCATGAAACCTACATCAGATACTTGCAGCTGTAGTACTTTTGGCTATTTTAGGCATTTTGGTTATATTTTATTATTACTAAATATAACTTTTCTTACTTGGACTTGATAGAGGTTCAAATCTGTCCATTTTTTTATTCACTAAATTGAGTCCATTGGTTGTTTCTTTCAAAAACAATCATTTCAAAGGTCCCTTTAAAGTTAATGCTTTTCATCACTTGAATTTGGAACATTATATTCTGGTTTGGTTTCCCTTTTAGTCCTTACGATGGGGTTGTTTTTCCTGAGTGTGTGCACCTATTCCTTGTTTTCCCCTTAATTAGTTTGTGTAATTATACGCTTTCATTTTTCCTCTGTTCATAATAAATTCTAGTAGTGCATTTGACTTCAAATTCAAACAATGTATTGTTTATGTATTTGTGTGCTTCTTAAGGTTGGTCACATTTCCACTGGAGGCTAATAAATTATATTTAATCATAGAAGATTCAGTGCTATAGTAACATATTGAATCTTTGGATTATGAACTGAAATCATATTGTATTGTGTGGAAGCCTGAGGTTTGCACCACTGTTATGCTTTGGATTTCTTTACAAGCCCAAATAAACTTCACACTATGCTCACACATTTGTGTCCTGCCTCTAACCACACATTGTACATGGTTTAAGAATTTCTCATATGAAAACAAAAAATATCTGACCATCCTGTTTGAGTGCCTTTTTTTTTTCAAATTGTTGTAATATTCATGTTAGAAGGATGCTAATGTTTAATGTTGTCTCTTAATGACTACCATCTGAAATTGACAATTAGAAGTGATCTCTTTTGCCTCACTGTTGCCATTACTTTCAGTAAATAAAAATCAGTTTGGACTAACCTTAGTAAATAATAATCTTGTTTGACAAAAATTATGTTTTTGAAGAATGATGATGTAAAAACAGTTCTTGGTAAAACTGATATAGGCCATTGGACCAAATGTATAAATCAACAAAGTGTCCTTCATATAAAGAAATGTAGTAGCTCCCTTCCTTGTAGTTCATGGTAGAATACAACACCTGACTTGGTCCTGTATCATGTGAAGTATGAGTTTATTCTGAAAAGGACACCACAGAGAAATGGAGAATAATGTTTAGCACTTGGCAACACACTTCTCTAAGTTGCAGGGAAATTATGTAAGCAGAGATTTACCGTAGTTCACTGCACCAGTTGTGTGAAGGAGGGAGTTGATTCAACTCTGTTGGGTCTCTGCAGGCAGGATGGGATTTCCATGCTGTGACCCATTACCTTTAGGACTTTGATCATATTTTTGCTGCATCCTGAGCCCTAAACGTCATTTTCTGGAAATTTAAACCACAAACTCAAATCACAAACTTGATGAAGAAAAACAAAACAAATACAACCATTTGTAAAGCTGTGAGTAAGTGGATGTATGATAAATTTTGTAGGGTGCATTAATTAATTAAAAAATGTATTCATTCCAGATTTAGTCTCCCTTTTTGCTGATATAATAACCTTTTCTAGGAAGGCTTTCCTGTAGAGTTTGGAAAGTGGTTGTGGGGATTTGTTCATTCAGCCACAAGAGCATTAGTAGGCATTGATGTTGGGGAGGGATGCCTGGGGAGCAATCTGCATTCCAGTTCATCGCAAAAGTTTTCAGTGGGGTTGAGGTCAGGCCTCTGTGCAGGCCACTCGAGTTCTTCCACTTCAACCATGGCAAACTGTGTTGCTGTGAAACTTGCTTTGTGCACCAGGGTGTTGTCATGCTGGCACACGTTTGGGCCTCTTAGTTCCAAAGGAAATTTTAATGTTACAGCATACAAAGGCATTCTATACAATTGTGTGCTTCCAACTTTTTGGCAACAGTTTCAGGAAGGCCCACATATGGGTGTGATGGTCAGATGTCCACAAACCTTTGGCCATTTATAATTGTTTTTTGTATTTTAGAACTTTGTATTTTTGATTGACAGAGCAAACTCCAGTGACTTTTACATTTTAATTCCAAAAGATTCATTGTGCACACGACCAATTACTGGTATCACATACTGTAGAACAGAATAATGTATAGAAATATGTTAGACTATCAGTATTTCTCTTTTTTGTTATAGCTTGGGTTACTGTCTGTGTAGTGTTTTACATGTTTTGCATGTGACAGTGGGTTTCTTCAGGGTTCTCTGGTTTCCTCCCACCTCCCAAAAAAAAAAAGGTGGGTGGATTGTTGGGCACATCCCCAACTAATGCCCAGTTTTCCAGAAATGGGTCAAGGATACACTGTGACCCTGACCATGATAAAGCAGTTAATAAAGATGAATGATTGATGAATGACGAGATTTGACCCCACTGGATGTCTTGCGTAACTGAGATTGTTGTAGCATGAGGAAAATGGCTGAACATAAGAAAAGAATATGAAAAATGTTATCACCTATATTAGCTCATAATTGGTGTAGTACATTTCAGTTTCAAACGAAGCTTCAAATTAATTCAAGTCCTATACTGTGTAGCATTTCCAATAAGTTCCACTTAGTGGTTATATGATGAAAAGTATTTTTTTCATCCAGGGCATTTGAACTGTTTAATATTAGTAGATCAAGCTGACTGAACTTCCTGAAGATTTTTAGGCACTCACCCAATTGGCCTTAATACTTCATTAGTTCATATACATTCAAATTCCTGTAGGCAGTTCCCCACTTGCTTCCCTACTCGGTAGGCATCAGCAGCACTGAAGGTCATTTGAACAAGACTCATTTATCCACATGTGAAATTAGACTTGTTCCCAAACTAAAGTGCAAGTCACCCCCATGTGTGGTAGTTAAGTGGGCTTTGCTGAGTTTCCCTAATCAAACACTGGTGCCCCTGCAGCCTTCTCCTCATGGCGGACTCACAGCTGTTGAGGTTAGCGTAGCGAGACCGTGTGCTCTGCAGCGCATTAGCTCATTCTGCCTCAGTCCACACCTGGATCTCCTGTGGGACCTGAGTCCACATCATTGCCATATGGCAGGATTCCATCAAGTTCACAGCATGGAGGACATAGCCTTTGTACACACAAAGAGAGAGTTTTCCTGGATATCTCTACTACCCTGTATTCATACATATATATATCATATCATATATATATATATATATATATATATATATATATATATATATATATATATATATCACATCTGATTTGACATGTTGGTAAAGATTACATTATATGCAGAATCTTTATAACCGAGGTTTTGTGCTTTTTCTTCAATATAAAGACCCGCCATTAAGCGCTTTTTTTCCATCATCTCTTGCTGAAGCCAAAAGAAACCAATTACCGGCTGAGTTTAAAATGCCGAACAACAGAAAACAGATGACGTTTAAATGGATGTGTCAGAGAAATGATACTTCTGTGAGTTATAGCTTAATTATTGTGTTCTTAATGTAGTACTCCTGAAAAGAAGTATAATAGCGAAGATTAATGACGAATTAAAGACGAGCACTGAAGTGATGGCTTCCTTAACTCTGTATTTAACATTAATGAAGCGCATCACAGGCGCGCCACCTATCGAGACGTGCAATGACGTCATGACGCAGGTATGCCAAACAAACATAACTAATTTTCAAAAAATCACACTTTTTTTTCATGTAACGCACAAATAAGCAATTAAACGTTCTTAACAATATTAGAAAAATAACATTAAACAATTTTATAATGAATTTAAAGGAAAATTGTACAACCAAGAACATAACTTATATTCAATATATCACATTAACACAGGTAAAGCCAAAGTAATTGTCATGTGACTTACTACTGATCAATTGCAACTTGAGCAGCCATGTGCACTACGATAAGTGGTTAAGGTCAAAACAATCAGTTTGTGACAACGATGTACACTTTGTGAAAGTGTTCCCATCTCTGTAATTTAAACAGAAATCGCTTAATGCTAATCAATCATAATTACTACAGACCTCCTCCTTTGAAAGTCCTATTGCATCCAGCTAGTAATTTAGTAACTGTATCATTTAATAAGGCCCTTGCGTTTTCCTCTGAGACACAATAATGCTGTACAGTTGTAATAAAGAGGTACAAGGAAAATTCTCACATTTTCAAGTGATTTTAACAGAGAATGTAAAATATGCAATGAGAGAAAGAAAGAGAGTGCGAGAGAGAGAGAGAGAGAGAGAGAGAGAGAAAACACACTCCACCCAGAGGACACTGTGTGGGTGGGTTGTGCTGGGGAAACAATACCAGATGTTTGTCCTTGATAGCGGCTGCTGCCTCACAGCACCCACCTGATTGAATACTGGCTCGCTCGAAAAACTCCATGATCAATTAAAGAAGTGACCTGCACAGCTCACACTTACACACCTCGTGAAAGTAAAGCAACCTTGGTTGTGCACAGTGGGGATTGCTCTGACAAAAGTGCTGCCCACTCCATCTTGTCAACCACCTATTTTACAACCATGGCTTACAGCTCTAATTGTTCAGCCCTCTCGCCCACTCAGTGAGTCAAGCAAAGAGCACGAAGCAAAAAAAAAAAAAAGAGAGAGATTCACCCAAGATTCATTATTCTTGAAGGTCAAACAGAGAACCTGTGCATCATGTGGTGCGTGTTAGATACACAGCTCTTTGGAACAAGTCTGTTTATACAGTATAATATATATATATATATATATATATATATATATGTATATATATATATATATATATATATATATATATATATATATATAAGAACGAAGTATTATTAATTAAGAATTAATATATAAATTAAGAGTAAAGGACTGTTTAATAACCAATTATATGCAATAAATTGTATGTAATGGGAGTAGGCATTCAGTTAAATTTTTACTAATTTACTTATTTAGTAATATGTCAAGAAGAATATGTTGCATATAATTCTCCAGCACCATCAACAGACTTCTGCATTTTGTTTTCCTCCTCAATGACATATGAACAGACTAATCCTGCATAATCCTAATGGAAGCAGGCCATTACCATTTAGCTCATTAGTTGCATGTAAAATGAAACACATCCCTCATAAAAGTGAACTTCATAGGGCATTGTTTTATACTGATGTGTTTACCTCTTTACAACAAGAAATAAAGTCGATGAAATCTAAGGATGTGAAAAGAGATTAACTTAAATGTGACAATCCTTAAAGAAAAAAAATCCACCCTGAGCAAGATTTTGTAAAGAAATTCTGTTTTTTTTTTTTTTTTTTTTTTTTTTTTTTTTTTTTTGACGTCTGGCTCTACTTTGCTTAATGGTTTCTTGCATTACCCACAATGCTGTTCAGCTACCAACTGATAGTGGTGTCAGTGGGATTCAGCCCTTACTTCATCTCTACCTAAAGAGAGTGATGCAGAAGCACTTTAATTCTTGAATCTCTCCAGCTCTCTCACCTCCTCCTCTGTACACTCTGCTCAAACAGATAAGCTTCAAAAGCTGCAGATAAGCAGCCAAAGTTTCAACTTTTATTCTAATATGTCCATCAAAACCACCATGCTTGTCATCTTGTAACTCGATTGCAAAACTACCTGAGAGACGAGTCTCTGCCATAACACGACAAAGCTGCCTCATATAACTGCATTGCTGTCTCCACTATTTCTATGTTTGATTTCTCATTTTACCATGCTGGCAAATGAGTTAGAAAAGAAACATTTTTGTTTTTCAGAGCTAACAGCAAAACCTGACTGCTATCCATTATGTTTGGGGTGGAGGTCAGGGTGGAGTTTTTTTTTTTTTTTTAATAGATCACCTTTTGTGAATAAGATCAAAATGCAGACTATCCTGTCCAAGGCGTGTGATTTGCAGGATTCAAATTTATTGTTTATCAAATGAAAACCCATAATGTGGCCAAATGTAGAAAGTTAGAATTAGAAAGTTTTAGAAAGTTCATGAAAAACACAACCCAAAAACAGAGTTAGTGGACATGAGTACTCAAGCTCAAAAATTGACAATCAGTCCTTTCCATCTTTTTGCCATATTGGGGAGACTTTAAAACATCCATGAGTGCTCCAAAACAACCTCAGGTCAATACAACATTGCAGAGTTAGTTATTATTGGTCAGTCCAAAAATCAATTTACCTTTTGGAGACATATTGATAGCAAAGAAAGCCTGGGTTGTGCACGGTTTCTGGTGTCACTCATGACCTTCACAGCTCTGAAAGGGTTATACAGCAATGAGAAACAAAAAAAAAAGAGATTTGCACCTCGATTTCCGTGATTTCCCCCAGACACACAAACACACCAAGAGTCTTCTCCCAGAGCCTCAGTACACAGTGTTACTGGAGAGGCACGGAATGAAAATCCAAAATCCTCCCTGAACTTCAACTCCCCCGGCAGTGCATATGCTCCCTGAACACATAATATTAATTAGGGAAAGACTCTGGTGATCAGATTCCTTTCTGCAGTGGCACACACTCCAAAGCTGTAATGACTCCTACCCCAGCACTGAATCTAATTTCAATATTGTTTCATTTTAATTTGCACTTAATTGAATCTGAAATATATCCGCCAATCCCACTGGCTCCTGTCCACAGTGACTGGGGTGCTCTTAGACATATCGCTCAGAGCTTCTTTATACTCCACAAAGAAAAGTTAACCTTATGGCACTTGTAATTTAATTTCATTAAACAGTCTATTTCTGTGCTAATAAAAAATTTGGGGTTTCAGTTCCCTCCTGCTGGAATAAGGTTTATGACAAATTGACTGAAGTCACTACTGAGAGTGAGAGCCACATACTGTAGTTAACAAATAAATGTAATTAAATGTAACCCATACTAGTCAGATATTGATACTTACATGCTAACAGTAATTTAACCATTTTTTTATTAATGAAAGTTGAAAGTTTGTAATGTGTAATGTTAAGATTTATGATTCTATGGCCTAGGATCTTAGTGTGATACAAATATTGACCGTGCTAATCCAGGTGACCTGTTTCTAAATGGGTAAATAATTAAAACAACTGAGGATTTGGGGAAAAAAGAGTTTAAAAAACCCCACAAACTCTCCATTCAGATCTACATTAGAGGGTTAACTTGAATCATTAATTTACTGTAAATTATTTTTAAAAGATTTCTTTCCATAACTGTTGGTAAAATCATTATGCTTGGACCTGATTAACACAGGAAACTTCACTCTGAATGACCTGCGTACAATCACATCGTTATAATTAACTTGTGATCTTTAAAGGTGTCTAAGATTCATTTTGTAATGAGTTGACTTTTTTTTCACCTTGGTTAATGGTTTCTAATATTACCCTCACTGCCATGTGACTACCTGCTGATAGATATGCACCAGTGGGATTCATCTTTCGCTTCATCTCCATGTAAAAAGAGCCATGTGCAGTGCTTTAGTCCTTTATTCTGTCCAACACTCTCACCTTCTCATCTTTACACTCTGCTGAAAGAGATCAGATTTCAAAGCTTTAAAGTTTCATGCTAATAACGCCATCCTTGATCAACAGGATCATGCTTGTTATCTCCCAGATCGCTAAGTAGATGAGCAGAGTCTCGGTGCATCTGCACTGAATAGCTGCACTGCATTCTGGATATTTGTATGAATTTTTGCTGTCTTCACTTCTTCTATGTTGGATTCTCATTAACATGACATTGAACATTGCTGGAAAGTGATGGGTGAGAAAAGCAGCCAGTGCTCTTTTTTTTTTTTTCAGAGTTAATAGCAAACCCTGACCAGTATCCCTTAGGTTTGAAATTGTTAAAAAAAAATCTTATTACAGTAAATACCATAGTAACAACAGTACTAATGTCCCCCCTGTGGCATCAGGACAGCAGACAATTGCTAACTTCTCAAACGACTAACAAAAATACAGCACTAACCAACAAATTAGCATTTCTTAGCACACACAGTATTCATTTTTAATCAATTTTGTGTCATCAAGTCACCATCTGTTTGTCTCACATTAAAGTCAATCCTAAAAAGAGTCGATTGAAGAGTCGATTGATCTGAGTCAACCCTAAAGCTTCGGAGTCGATTCCGTAAACCAAATCATATTTGCCTTGCATGCACACAGCAAGCAAAATTAATTTAGCATTTTTTTTTTAGCATATTGAGTGTTTCAGTTACTGAGAGTCAATAGATATTTATTTTGACTTTATTTTGAATTTGTCTTGTTGGAATTAAACTAATCAGGGCTGGAAATGCAGGTAAAACATGTAATTGCAAAAAAAAAAGTGTGCAAGCAGTAAAAAAATGTATGGAATACTGTCACCTTACATTTGTTTTGGTGTCTCTCTCTCTTTTTTTTTTTGATAATACTTGATAATACTCTCATGCTGTGACAGATCTGATATATGTCAGTGATGTTGTATTGCAGGTAGTGTGACCTGTTTTTAAATGAAGTCTAGTGTTCTGTAGTAGAAATTAGCTAACTGAAATGTTGCAAAGAAATGTTTTCAAAAATGAAAATGTTTGGTATTTAATATATATGATTAATAGCTTAACCGATTATCAAAATGCAAATATTTCAATATATAACATATTTAATGCATTTCAGGGTGGACTTGTCCTTTAATATCTTTACACGCCTTTATATTTGCAACCACTGTGCTTCACTCTGTATTATTTCCACAATAATCTGGCATGAATGAATGTTTTCTTTCTGATGTCATGCCAGACAAAAGCTGAAGACGGAAATAAAGATGACTCTAAACAGGGTGCTGGTGTGGTTTTCATTTTACACACCTGTGTTTAGAATACAATTACTATCCCCTCCACTGTCCAGTTATTTCCGTTTCACCTCCATTAACACGTAATATTGTTTCAGTTTTACCTCTAAGTGGACTCATGGCGAGAACACGGAAGGCTAGATCAAATTTGTAATACAGCATAATTTCTAATATACTCTATCATATCTTTTCGTCAGGAAGTGTCAATTACTTCTCATTTCCACACATTGACTTTCTTATAAACCACGCATTCAGTAGTTTAGACTACTTCTGAAGTATGTGGCTCTGTGATTTGAAAACAGAAAATGTTCAAACTGAAATAACATCGTTATAAGAACAGAGTTTCAGTAAGCCCGCTTTACTCCTAGTTCAAAGAGTCCAGGCATGTGACTCACAACTTTTTTACTTAAAACATCAGAGAAGCAGTGATTGCTCTAGCATAATTATGGTAAGCTTTCAATATTATCTAGCACATTTAATTAGATAAGGTGATGACAGCCGGAAGGGACAAAAATGGTACGATCAGGGCAAGACCATTAAGAGGTTCTAAAGGTTTTAAAATGTTTCTTAGAAATGAGACAAAGACAGAGAGATTGAGGGAGACAGAGAGATAAAAGATGAAAGTATTTTTTGCATCATAGCTCCACTTGTTAAATTATTCGGATAATGTGCTTAAATAGTTCAAGGTCTCTTCTATGAAGATGTACTGACTTTAACCTTTCATTCTGTTGCCAGCATTTTCAAGGTTCAGTGCTTAGAAATAGCACACAGACGATTAACTTCATAAGGACATAACCTTTCCATATGTGGTTGGTAATCCAGTTTAGAAAAGGGGATACATAGTAAACTTTGACTTATACTCATGATATATTCTTTCCCACTAGCAATAAACTACTTTCAAAGACATTTCAGTCCTTGTTTGCATGGACCCATGGATATGATATTCATGCGCATTCAAAAGCGCATTGGTGAGGTCACACACTGATGTTGGTCGAGAAGGCCTGGCTCTCAGTCTCCGCTCTAATTCATCCCAAAGGTGTTCTATCGGGTTCAGGTCAGGACTCTGTGCAGGCCAGTCAAGTTCATCCACACCAGACTCTGTCATCCATGTCTTTATGGACATTGCTTTGTGCACTGGTGCACAGTCATGTTGGAAGAGGAAGGGGCCCGCTCCAAACTGTTCCCACAAGGTTGGGAGCATGGAATTGTCCAAAATGTTTTGGTATCCTGAAGCATTCAAAGTTCCTTTCACTTGGAACTAAGGGGCCAAGCCCAACTCCTGAAAAACAACCCCACACCATAATTCCTCCTCCACCAAATTTCACACTCGGCACAATGCAGTCCGAAATGTACCGTTCTCCTGGCAACCTCCAAACCCAGACTCGTCCATCAGATTGCCAGATGGAAAAGCGTGATTCATCACTCCAGAGAACGCGTCTCCACTGCTCTAGAGTCCAGTGGCGGCGCGCTTTACACCACTGCATCCGACGCTTTGCCTTGCACTTGGTGATGTGTGGCTTGGATGCGGCTGCTCGGCCATGGAAACCCATTCCATGAAGCTCTCTGCGTACTGTACTTGGGCTAATCTGAAGGTCACATGAAGTTTGGAGCTCTGTAGCAATTGACTGTGAAGAAAGTCGACGACCTCTTTGCACTATGCGCTTCAGCATCCGCTGACCCCTCTCCGTCAGTTTACGTGGCCTACCACTTCGTGGCTGAGTTGCTGTTGTTCCCAAACTCTTCCATTTTGTTATGATAAAGCTGACAGTTGACTGTGGAATATTTAGGAGTGAGGAAATTTCATGACTGGATTTGTTGCACAGGTGGCATCCTATGACAGTTCCACGCTGGAATTCACTGAGCTCCTGAGAGCGGCCCATTCTTTCACAAATGTTTGTAAAAACAGTCTGCATGCCTAAGTGCTTGATTTTATACACCTGTGGCCAGGCCAAGTGATTAGGACACCTGATTCTGATCATTTGGATGGGTGACCGAATACTTTTGGTAATATAGTGTATATATACATATATATATATATATGTATATATATATATATATATATATATATATATATACCACACGAAGGTTCTTGAAAAAATAAAGGTGTTCTTTATTTTTTTGGTTCTTTAGTAATAGCTCACACACAGGGACTTGTATGGCAAACACTCCACGTAATCGAAGACTAATAATAAAAAGCTTTTTTTTAATAATGGAAAGCTTTTTTTTTGCTTTTTTTGAGAGAGAAAAGGATATGTGGATGAGGGAATGACTGTTTATAGCTTCTGTAACATAAGTGATAACAGGAACTAACTAGCCTCATGGACGTTCCACAAGAATAAATCTAACTATAAACCTATAAGTGGAATAACACACTTTGGACTGTGCTGTATTATGAAAAATAATGTACTTCGTTTCAGGCCATATCACACCATCCCTGCATGAATTTCAATGATTTTTTTTATGATTTTTGCGTATAACAGCACAGACTGTTGTGTGTTATTACTTACAAATCATCACAATTACTTACTTACTTACAATCACAATGTGTACATGCGATATAAGCTATTTTATGATGCTTTTAACTTGCTAATGTGAGATATCAGATTAATAAAATAATCTGAAAGTTTTTGTTAATTTGGTACATTCTCCTGTGGAGAAAACATGCCCAAGGTTTGAAGAATAAGCTGACCAAGCACTCTTCTGCTACACTTACAGCTCACTTTCAGTAAATCCATAATTTTATCCATAAAAATTCACTCCTTGAGATAAGTACTGCACTTTAAAGTGCTCCTGGGATGTTACTATTAAATAATACTGTCATATTTATGTATTAACATTGGCCTCAAATGCATTCCATAATTTTTTTGGAATGAAAAACAAAATTTCAGTGTGATATATTGTGTTTACTTCAAACACTCAGACACTGATGCTGGACTTAATACTACTCCTTGCTGAAGCTGATGTTGTGCAAAAAAAATGGGTTTACATTCGAAGTAAGAATCATGTGTAACTGAGACATGCCTCTGTTTTATGCAAACTCCGCCCCCTGCATGCATAACTCCACCCTGCATGAGCTTATTTATGTCTGAGGTCTGAACACTCCTCACTACCTGTGCATAACTGAACTCTGAATATGGCTGTAGAAAATACTTTGCAATTGTGTAAGCCCAAAGTTTATGCAATAGAAATTTCAAAAATAGGGCACTGTGACTAAAGCTAAGCCACTGGCTGCAACACTCAAATTACATCAGTGAGAAATATTACACCAGAAAAAAGTGAAATGCTGATGTTTAACTAAAAGTGTTCTTCCCACTGAAGGGCTTCCCTCACCTAAAATTGGGACTCGTCTCTTGAGTGGATCACCTGCAGTCCCGCTCACTGACTATCATCCGCGCAGTGCAATAAGGCCTTTTTGATATGGATCATTGCCACCTGCCTCGCATTTGGACTGATGTGAAGAATTCATTAGGAATGTGCTTTGGTGTGAAGAGCCTCGGCTGCCCAGTCTCATTCTGCATCTGTGCTACAAAATTTGCCTCCAGCCAGATGCCCTAATCAACTCGCCGCACCCAGCTGAGCCAGAGGAGGAAGTGGGTACTTCTCCTCCTACAACGAGAGGCATATTTCTGAGGAAGTGCACCACAGGTAGAGAAAAAGATGACGTGTGCTGTGGAAAATAAACCTGGATCTGGGCCTGATCACTTTCTTCCGCAAAATTCATAAGTTTATTCACTCTTAGACTGGTCTTGTTTGCTAGTAATATCATTCCTTAAATTTGAAGCTGGGGGACTGGAGAAATAAATAACACTTCTCTATTGCTAATCCGCATAGTGGGCTTGCTAATTCATTATGCTCCCTGTTGTCAATAGTTAATTGGCTACACAGGAGCACTGTGGTGTACGCAGGGTTTTATTTTCCTATTTTCTGTTTTTGTTCAGATGCAATTTTGCCACCTTCATTCCCATAATTTTTTTTTTTTTATATGTGTATATATTATTATTATTTTAAATAAAGGCAGCATCTCTGCCCCATAATTATCCATGTTCTTAGCAGGAATGAGGGCATCTCTTATATAGGCTACAATTATTTTATCATTGCAGCAATACTGCATGTCATTGTGCAGTTAAATGGTAGTGCAAATCCAGTGCTTCCCATAAGTATTCATCCCAACCTTTCCATATTTTGTTGTGTAAGTACATGGAACTGAAATTGACTTAAATGGGATTTTTACTACATGATTGACACAATATATCTAACATTGTTGCTCAATGAAACGAAGGTTAATTAAACAAAAACGCTAACATTTTTGGTTGCATTTTATTCACCCCCTTGGGGCAATATTTGGTAGAATGATTCAGCTTTTTGCACATCAACTTTGCACATCTGGATCCTCATTTTTGTTCCTCCCCTCTTGGTAAAATTGCTCAAATTGTGTCAGATTGGATGGAGATCGTTGATGAACAACAAGAAGTCTTCTCACAGATTCTCATAAAATGATTTTCTAATGTAAAATGATTTTGAAAATATTCTGTACTCATATAATGTCTATATTCACATTTTTGACTATTTAAATTTGTGTCCTGCCTATAGGCACTGAAAGCTTTAAATAAGGCAAAGCGATCAGGTTGAAGTTATGTCAAACACTTTCTCCTTTTTCTGCAAGTTTTGTTGGTTAAGAGTATCCACAATTAAATTTCACTTTGCAGTAGCCTTGAAAAAATAAACAACCAAAAACCCTTTAAGTAGACGGCCCTTGGAGATCTTCATCCTCCATTTGAAATAAAGCACTCTTGCTTGTGAACAGAAAAACAGGGGTGTCCTTGAGACCTCATCACTAATAATCAAGGCCCTTTTTTGTCTGCTGCCTTTTTTTTTTATCTATTATCTATATTGAATAACTAAATAAAAGGACCAGTTCACCTTGGGGACTTTACATTGAGCTTTATGGAGCCTTTGACCCAACATGTAGCCAGAAATAGCTTTATTGAACTGTCAAAGTGTGACCTGAGTGAATAATATACAATTGTTAAAGGTCAAAACAGGCTCTGAAAACCAGAGGCAGGAAGTAACAAAAGTATTGTAATGGTCTGTAAATGTCCTTCATTTGATTTTTTCTATGACTAATACTTTTGATTTGGCTTACTTTTTAAAAGAAAAATCTGTACATTCTACTGTCCATTTTTCAAAGACATCAGTACACTTCTCTACAATCAAAAGATATTTTAGCATCATACAGCTTTAAGGAGTCGATCTAAATTCCTAATAAATTTATACTTTAACGAATGTGGCAGCAACGATGATCTGTTGCTATGTACACTTTGTATTTATCAAAGCAGTTTGTATTTTGATAGCTAGCATCCAGCATTAGCATTCAGCTAGTTTGTATTGTCAGTGGTATTATGATGCTAGCTACCATTTGAGAGATTAGGAATAAAGCTGTTGTTAGTTAGCCTTAACTAATGGTTTCTGACATTCCTTGGGTCTTTGGGGAAAGTGGCACTAATGTATCATAACAAAGATCAGGAAGTGTTTTGACAGAATTTTTTTTTTATTTTTCCTTTTCTGAATCCTTCTTGTACTTTCATACATTAAGGAAACTGAAGAGTTTATACTTTCCTACTCTGACTCTAGTGAAGCATTTGAAGCTGCACTTCAACTTATTTAGATGAGTAATTGCACTTCTACTTAGAAGAATTTGGGTACTTCTACCACCTCTGCAGTGCCACTCAGCATGAAGAAGTGAAAAATAATAACACGTACAAGTAATTCATGCAGTGAGACTCATACTTTCATGAGCAATGCATGTTAAAGAAACCTATTGAATAAACTCTATTATTATATCGCCCACTGATTACACACACACACACACACATCAAAAGGTTATTTTCTGATTTGATATTAATAAGAATCCCATCTTCAATCATTGTCATTATGCCTATCTGAAATCTTGCAATTTAACAAATGCTAAAGAATAACTAAGAACACTCTTCATGATTCAGTCAGTCTTAAGCTCCTGGACTATTAAGCTCTTTGAAACAAGTGGATACATGATTAGATAAAGAGAGCATCCATTAGTTTTCAACACCGTCAAAAGGTATTTTTCCTTCAGACCCTTTTAGCCAATGTGCACCTTTTATTGTAGCTCCAATTCTTATGCAGCCTGTTGTACCCCTACAAAGAAAGTCAAAATCAAAACTTATATATGCAGCCAGATGTTTGACACGGATTTCTGTATTCTCCTCAGCATAGTAATTAAGGCTTTTGGAAATACTGCTCGAGTGACATGTCATCTCTTCCTTTTTCCCCCGCTCTTTTCAGAACACTCACCATTGCCAGCGTATCTCCCGGATGATTCTCGGTTGGTTAACCTTGGAAAACAGTGCACCCTTGAGGACAGATTCCAGCAGGTACTGCAGAGATTCAAGTGAGTGACCCACAAAATAAAAGACAGACCTCATTTCTTATCAGCGCCGCACTTCAATTGCAGCTCCAATTTAAGTGCTCAGAGCTTTCCACTCACACCGGTCAAGAGCAGGAACTTTTAGGCCATCGTTCAGCTGCCAAGCAGACTTCAGTATGAAGGCAACTGTTTTTTTTTTTTTTTTTGTCATTTTTTTTTATAGGAAACATCAGCAATGTTACAAAGCACTCTGAAATACTGAAAAACAAAAATGATGAAAAAGAAAGAAAATAAGAAATAAAGAACATACAAACAAAATTTCATTTGATATATGTTTATATTAATATAGCCAAAACTTTGGCTTCAGCTTTTAAATAATGGGCATTTGTTGATTTATTAATCATTTGTACATTTGTCCAAATTATTTATAAAATCATCTGTAAATACTCCATGTGATTTGACTGATTTCAGTGAAAGACCTTGTAACCTAAATGACCAGTGAGGAAAATGTATGATGACTTAAATGCAAGGACATGAGGCTTTCACGGAGGAAGAAGAAGAAGAAAAGACAACTCATCCCTGCTCAATTGGCACTTTCTTTAAATACCAAAAGAATATACTCTACTTGAGGCTGAGGAACTACCCAAGAGCCACAGCAAGCCTTTAATCCTTTAATATGTCCCTGTAAACAGTCGTCAAAAGATCTTAATGTCATGAAGCAGAAGCAATTAAATGTAAGCACAAGGTTATTTATTAGAAGACCCAAATTAGCAGACAGGATAAAAACTGGAGGCAGGCAGAGGTTAAATCAATCAGGTAGTCAGTACAAAGCATGGCAATCAAACTCACAAGTGAAGAAAACAAAGCAGAAGGCAAGTAATAATACTACACAGAGACAGAACAGAGAAAGGGAGTTGGAGATTAGAGGTGATTGAACTAGTTTAAATACATGGAACAAATGAGGTTGAACGGAATGATAGAGTGTCCAAACTGGATTAGGATTTGGATTTTTGGTGGCTCCTGGATCAGTGGTGGGTTCTAATGTGACACCTTAATAAGACATGAGACCATAGCATTGGCACAGTGTTTCTTTTTTCCGTAATAAAATATGTTTTGATTTCAAAAAGGGATATTCTGAACTATATCTTTCATTGTTCATTGTTTCATTGGAGGGTACTCTTATCATTTGTACCTTAAATATTTACCTTTTTCCTGATATTTATTCGACAAACTAAATCAAAATAATGACATAGCACTTTAAAAAAGTTACACCTTGCGGTTCAGGGCTTCCATACATACTTAGCTTTTAGAGTAAAGCTTTAAAGGTCCATGATCCTTGGAAAAGATACATTGTAAAGGTACAAAAGGTGTATGCCTGGTGGTACCACCCCAGCAACAAGTAATAATACAGTTTAGTGTAATTGTAGAAATAACTGACTGGTTTGCATTTTGTGTTTTCATGAGTTGGAACACTCTTGGATATAATGACATTTCAGCTAATTCCTTATCTCTATAATCATATCTATCAATAAATCTATCAAGTATGATATTTAAAACTTCTTTGGACATTCTACTGAATCTACTTCTTCTTCTTCTTCTTCTTCTATTGGCTGCTCCCGTTAGGGGTCACCACAGTGGATCACTGGTCCATATATTTGATTTGCCACAGTTTTAACGGCGGATGCCCTTCCTGACGCAACCCTCCTCAATTTTTATCCGGGCTTGGGACCAGTATTGGGAGTGCACTGTCATGTGCAACTCCAGTGGCTGGGGTTGATTCCCTAGACGGAAATCGAGCCAAAGCCAAGGCCTAACCACTAGTCCCCCAGGAACCCCATTCTACTGAATCTACTAATTATATGATATTCAGTACATAATGATGAGTCAACCGATTACAATGGAACATCCATAAAATCCACAAAATGGACTTTTAAAGCTTAAAGCTATGTCAGTGTCAAGGAGAGGTTCTGAGGATTGAACGAAATTTAAGTTTTTTGTTTTGTTTTTTTTAATCTGGAGTGATGCACACCTATTCTCTTGACCTGTTATATCAAAATTATGTGGAATGAGTAATGTGTTATTTCATTTGCACCACCACAAAGACCTTGATGCTTAAGTGGAACATACACACATACATACACACACACATACATACATACATACATACATACATACATACATACATATGTACGTACATTTTCCTTTTACTTCCAGCTTCTACAGCAAGGACTTCATTACTATTTGAGTAAATAGATTGCTCTCAGGCTCCAGGGCTATGATGGTTTCAGCTAGTTAGCTACAACCACTGTATTTTAGTAGATTCTCTGCACTTTTGGGCTGAGAAAGGCAGCTCACTCTGTCTGACAAGAAGCCCTAGTACTTATTAAGCTGAGGAAGAGATGATTGGGCCAGGGTTCGCCCAAAATAGCCTCCCAGCTTGACTGTCTTTCTCAAATAAAGGAAAGAGGCTCTAACAAATCTTTCTCAGCAATGATTTATGTAGGGTTGTATTTGTGCATTCAACTCCAAATAACAGTAAGTTAACCTGACAGTATTTGTAACTTATGAAAGAAATATTATAAAGTAAGGGGGGAAAAAAACACGTTGGGGTGT
This sequence comes from Pangasianodon hypophthalmus, assembly GCF_027358585.1. Lineage (NCBI taxonomy): Eukaryota > Metazoa > Chordata > Actinopteri > Siluriformes > Pangasiidae > Pangasianodon > Pangasianodon hypophthalmus. The sequence continues at coordinate 7,346,751 of NC_069716.1, forward strand.
GCAGTTATAGGAAAACAATCAACATTAGGTTGGTGTGATATGGTTACCACCCGAAGTTTAATATTTTTATACAAGTCCCAAAAGGTTTTATTCTAATTATACCACAGCAATTTGCCAACAAGACATAAAAAATACAGTCTCTACATCACATATTAAAATATGCCTCCACATCAACAATTACACATTTTGGAAATATGTTTATTTGGAGCATCTGCCATACAAATCCCTGTGTAAGTTGTTACTTGACACATAGAAATTAAAAGAAAAAATAGGTATTATTTACCGAATAAATTACAAGCTATCAGATTTTTGACAGATGTACTGTACTTTCTGCTCTTTTTGGAAGTCATGGTCATTGTTCTCTACTCTGTGATTTAAAAATGTCAATATTAACCATCTTACTCTATTATATTTCAAGTCTGTAGCAACACCATTTCTTATAATATTTGTAAGAAATGGTTTGCTACAGACTTGAATATAGAAATTGCTACAAAAATATTAGATAGTAATAGTACCCAGGTCATTTGGTGATGTACTTAGCATTTAATCCCAAAAACTCTTTGAAAATGTTAAATGAAAATGTCTTGAATTGAAAATTGTTACATTCAGCTGCAGCAAATTTTATTTTATTTAACCTTTTTTCCCATCATATACAGATCATTAAGGGTTTGCTAATTATCTTCAAACATGAAATTGTGCAATTCAGTGGATTCCTAGGAGTGCAGCTGTGAACATCCTAATCATATACATTATCATATATGTTACTGTCCTCAAAACATTATACAGCTGAATCTACAAATTGGGTGCCATTTTTGTTCCACTGAACATTACATTTACAACCATGTATGTAAAGTTATGGTAAAAGAGATTTTACACATAGGTAAAGTATTCATCACAACAGCCCATGCGCACTTCAGAAAAATAACTTACAACATTAGAAAATAGTATTTTGCCTCAGCCCACTATAACTGTACTTTACCTTGAAATATAATCATTCTAATTAGATAGAGCACAATAGCACTTTTTCTTTTCTGATACCGATACTGATACTGAAAACTAGAAACTAGAGTATCAGTCCATAGCGATACCCATCCAATATTGTTTTCTTTAAAAACTGCAAGATTTATTATTATTATTATTATTATTTACTGATCTTCACAGTTAAACACTTTCACACAAAAATCACTTACTTTATAATTATATGGATATAATGTATAAATGTAATAAAAGCAATCCTCAAAGTTAAGTCTCTTTATATGTAAACATTTCCAAAAATACATTTCTTTTCCACATCCAATTCCAAACTTCGCTATTTGTTACAGCAGCCAATAATCAGAATGTTTTCTATTATATTCTGATATATTCTATCTGATCTATCATTTTTTGCTGGTATTGGTCCAATGCAGATACTAGGGGAATCTAAACTAGTGACATACTAAACTAAAAAAAATAATAATAATAAAAAACATATTACTTTTGCATTAATGTGTGAATCCATTTAACATATCCTGCGTGAAGCATCCTTCTCCATCAGTCATCCATTATAGGTTATGAAAAAATTTATATTTCACTTCGCACAACATTCATTCCACCCTGTTATACATGAGCACATTCACCCTTATGAAATATTTGCAATATTCCAGTAATCACATGTCCCAGGCTGTTCGTCAGAATTTTCTAAAGATCATGAGAAGAAGAAAAGTTCTTTTTTTCTTACTTTATTTTGAATGATATTGTGATAATGACTGGTGAGGTCACAAAGTACAACCATGTTACCCACATTCTAGACTGAAAATCATGTTGTTGTTCTATTGGCTGCTCCCATTAGGGGTCACCACAGCAGATCACCTTCCTTCGCATATTGATTTGGCACAGGTTTCACTCCGGATGCCCTTCTTGATGCAGCCCTTCTCATTTATACGGACTTGAGACCGGCACTGAGGGTGCATTATCTTGTGCACCCCCAGTGACTTGGGTGGCATCCAGTGTGGCGCTCAAACCCACAATCCTGAGATCAAGAGTCCCATGTATTAATTAAAAATAATAATTTTAAGTAAATCATTACAATTTTCTTGATATTCTGATGACATTAGCATGGATGCTTGTTAACCACATTTTGTGTATTTGCGAATTCTATGCTAAAAGAATCCAACCCTGTTACTTTCAATGCTGTTACTCATTGAAAAGCAAAATGCAGACATTGTCCTTGTTAAAGTGTTGGGTTAACATATTTGGGAATGGAGTTAAAAGTGCTACATGGCATCACAATTCTAAAGTGTAAGGTATTTATAAGGTCATTATAAAGGCATTTATAATACAACTTCTGTGGTAAGGGTAGTGCATACTTTACCTCCTAATTCACATTCAGACCTGTTGTTATATTCAGTGTTATGAGAATGAGTTTGTCATTTTTAATGAGAAATGAAGTCATCAGCTGACAACGGCCACTTCCTGAGAACGTTGACCCAACGAGCACGATGATGATGAATTCAGAGCTGTCAGAAATGAAGCTCCCACTGTGTGTTTATGGTCTACTGTGGAGAATCAGCATGGCCGAGTGCATAGTTTATGCAAATATATTTGCTGGAATAGAGGCATACACACTCCAGGTAACACTGACAGCAAGCATCGCCCCACCACCTCCAATCTCCACCACCACCACCTCCAATACATTTGTTCACAGCTTCAACTTATTATCTTGAAAATTAGAGCAGGACATTGCAATATAAATTTTACTTGCTTTCCACTTCAAAAAGAAATTGGGGTCAGTAATATCCAAAATGAGACTTGGCCTTTCAATCAACTACTTTGTTGAAAAGTGTGAACGGAATACATTCCATGGCTTTTTATCATTTACTCTCACCTTCCCATGACTCTTTCTGTCAATTAAGAGAATATTGTTACAGATACACTTCAGTCCTCTTAAGATATTGGCATTTAACAGTGTTAATGATAACAGGGGGAGAATAGTCGCTAAATAAAATGTACACTTGGCATCAAAGCTCATTTTAAATTTCAGCAAACAAGATATCGGTCAAAATTCTGGCTTTGTTAATGACCTCAGCTAAATTGAGCTTTTACCCTTGAGAAAAAAAGTTAAGTGCCAATTTAAAGCTGCACTCTGGACAGGAGGCCAGCTATACCGATGGCAATTTGATACATTAGAATATTGCAGAATTGTTTTGCAGCCTGGTAAAGACTACATTTACAATATCAAATTAATAATTATCTGTTCTACAGACTAATGACTACAGTGTGTTTAATAAAGACCCGTGCAATGATTCAAAGCCTTGCAAATCAGATTAGCTTTAGCTTTTTCTTACAGGTTTGATAATTTATGACAGAGTTTCAGCTACTGTTTGACAGAGCTGATAGGCAGAAGGGAGTTAAAAAGAGATGTTTTCCTAAATGAATTCAGGAATATAAAGCTAGATAGATAGATAGATAGATAGATAGGTAGCTAGGTAGATAGATAAACTTTATTGATCCCATGAGGGAAATTATTGTGTTACAGCAGCATGGTCAGTAGCAAGATACGTACACACACAAAATATAAAATATAAAATACGATAAGTTAAATTAAATGTAGCAGTGCAGATATGGAACATAGTTGTAGATTTAACCAGATTTACATAAGTACACTTGTGAAAACTGGTAGTGAATAATGAATATGAAGAACCTTGAGAATGTAGAATATAATGACAGCTTTCTAAATGATAGCTTTCTTGTAGTAGTGTAATGTGAAAATGTTATCATCTGTCACATACAGGTGAGCTGTTGTACAATCTTATTGCGAATGGTAAGAATGAACTCCTGTAACGTTCTCTGTGACAACGAATTTGAATGAGTCTTATATGGCTCTAAGAAATAGACAAAATATTATTGTACATATTTAACTAATGTTCATGGAATAAATTTGTACTGAGGAGGTCCATGGAAATTGTGTTACAGTTAAAGAGATCCCTGTCTGCAAAAAGTTTGAGAACCTTCCCTTAGAAGAGTAAGGAGAAGGTAATTGTACTTCATCTTTCTTTGTACTTCTTTCAATCTTTTTCTTTTTCTTTTTTTTAAATATCAGAGCTACTGTATACAAAGGTAGATGAAAGAATCTGTAATACAGTCTGCAATACAGTATTACATTTTGCAGGTTGAAATTATATCACCTTTATTTTTTTTTTTTTTTTTTTTTGGCCTATATACAATACAGGGTTTATTAATTTTTCTGGTGTAAAACTAGGGCTACTGCCTACAAAAATCCTTCTGAAAATGGCTGAACTAATTTTTTTTGGATAACTTCTTGCCAGATAGTTGCATCTTTTGTCTCAAACGCTGGAGCTAAAAGTAGGCATGGATCGATACCATTTTTTTCAGACAGAGTGTAAGCACAAGTACACAGAATATTTTATTAACTCTGTTTATGTTGATGTGTTGTTAGTGATGGATTCCTTGCACCTAGTTTTATGGCTAAGATGTTACCTCATTTAAAGTGTATTTTCAAGAAGGCGTGTGAGGAAGGCCGACCTGTTCTGTGAATTGCACCTTTGAGGGAGGGTCTAATGAATTGAGTTTCTCAGTGCTCAGTGCTCGCATAACTGAAGTGCTCTAATGCACCTTATTTTCCCTGTTCACTCACTTCTCTGCTCCACACTCACCAATTTCTATTGCTGAAACTGCTCTGCGCGCTCAGCTTGCTCACCCTTGTGCTTTCTACTTAAGATAATATTTAAATGTTCTAATGTTTCATCAGGTTACTTGTAATGTAGGATACCGCGTAGTAGCTGTTCTTGATATTTTCTCAGAACACAGTTTGCAGTCTGCTGTGTTTTATCATTAATTGGGAAATATGTCCAGATCACTGTCATTTAGTGCCATTTGTTCATTAGTGCCGCAAATACATCAAATAGTATCACATGGTAGCGGATGTTGGGAAAAGAGAATTTTTTTTTTACAAGTACGAGTACCAGTATAAGTACTGATGCATCCCTAATTAATAGGATACAGACCAATGCGCCAAAGTGACCAAGCATGCCTCTGTTAATTCAATAACACATGACACAGACCAACCATGCCAACATTTAAACACCTCATCTTAAAGGCTTACTCAGGTCGACAGTCAAGTATGCTTTGCACACCTCTTCAGGTTTAGGATTGTTTACCTCACCCTCTAGGGAGGGCTAATGCTAGAGTTCGACACACCTTCAGACAAGCTTTGGCAGAGAGACAGATTTATGAGACAGTACAAAGAGACGAAGAGAAGACCTCCAGCTCCTCTTTATCTCCTCTCCCCTCTGCTTGTTGGTTTTTAAGAATTCACTGATTTTTGTCATGATAAATTGTCAGTCTTAGGACGAATACATACAGACTATCCATATGCTTTTGTTGTATTGTGTTGTTAGATTTGACAGGCTAAATGTCTAAATGGAGCTATTGGTGGTTCTTTTGGCATGTTGTCAAAAGACAGAGTGACAGGAGAAATATGTTCAAATCAGCTACAATTGTACTAAAAAAAAGCTTCTCAAAGCTGTATAAATCATAATATTGCTTTTCAAGTACATGATTTAGCTTGGCCTTGTGAGAAGACCTGTATATGTGTTATGTTTCTAGCCATTTTTGTTCTTTTTTTTTATTAGTTTAGTTATTTTAGTCTTTATTGTTGTTATATTCTTCATAGTTTCATTCATGTCTTATTTAATTTTTCATTCATTGGCCTGATTCGTACACTTTATATAGGATTCACCTAATTTTAAGCGTCAGAACTAGCCTAATATAGCACATACCCTGTAGACTTACTGCATCACTGTTCCTGAAGTTGAGGGCCTCACAGTAGAGGGAATAGTGGAAGTGGAAGTGGCTATCCAGGGCCCCAGAGTGGATGTGGCCCTCAAGGGGCATGGGCTGAAAAGAATAATGTGGAACAGTCCTGGAGTATTGAGGTTGACAAAAGGAACTCCGAACTCCTAATGGTATATTTCCTTTTTTTCCCAGTGTGTAGGCTTAGAAAAGATATATATAAATTTTTAAAGCTGCTGTTATACACCTGTGGTGGTATGGATTTTTCTGGTTTCATTTATTTATTTATTTATTTATTTACTAAACTCAATATTTGCTGGCAGGAATGAAAAAGATCTTGACCTAGCGCTGTATATGAATCGAGACATTTAATTCATTATATGGCTCTCTGTGAAGCATATGCAATGATGGCTTTAAAAGAAATGTAAATAAAATGCTCTAGCCAGAAATAAAGGACATTTTTAACAGTGTACTTATTCATATAAATATTCAATTTCTCTATCTTTACAAAAAAAAAAAAGCACCATTGTGAGTCTAGCCAGAAGGCTTTGTCTGAGAGGTGGAAGTGTGTGGCCACTGGAGCAGATAGAGCATTAATTAGCTGATTCGTCCCTCCGGTGTGTTTCTAAGTACAGCTGAGCATCACTCCAGGTCAACCACTGCTCTACTTCACAGATGGGAAGAACTACATTTCTGACACCATTTCCACTTCTGTCACTAATTGAAATGTGGAAAAAATAGCTTTTGATTTTGCCTTCTTTATTTTCAAGGTGACTGAATATTTTCATATTTTCCAGCCTAGAACATTTAATGGGAACTAATACCATCTCCTGTTTTTCCTCTTCTTTCTCCTTAAGGTTAGTATTTTTTTTAAGTAGTTATCAGAATTATTTTATAATAAATTGTAAAACTAATCTGTATGTCTTGGCCATTAACATTTAATTGCACCTGTCAGAAATTAGTAATTGTTGCAATTTATTGTGGTCCTTAGTTATAGTATGTGTAATGAATGATAAAGCAGTGGTTTTGATAAAGTGTATTGAAATTTTGAAGTGGAAAGAGACATCATTAGGCTATAAGCCAACAGAATGGATTTGTTTTGTATTATCACTCCAGGCTGAAATGGGAGTCTCTCTTGCATAGCAACTGTAATAGACTATAGTTAATTTATAATTTTTTCATTTTTTTAAATTAAAATAAAAATGTCACGTCCAATTAACTGCCAGCCGCACAACATACAATAAACTGCTAAAAAGACCCCCATGAGCTGTTGCTGTATTTTTGTCTTTATATATATATTTTTTTTAATAAAAGAGTAAGTCTATCTTTAATATAAAAAGCACATCAAGTTGACCTTAGGTTTCAGTATCAATGTTAACGACTTCTTCGTGTCAGAAAGAAAAGAAGGAAAAAGGATACAAAAAGGCGTTGTTCGCTCAAATAACAGCATGGAAGTGGCCGTCTTGTCAATTCACATTGTCAAGCTGTCAGAGCCAAGCCCTCCTCTAACTGACAGGCCCTGACATTAGTCCAACTGAGATCAACTCTGTGTGCTACCGAGACAAAGGAAATATAACCAGGGTAATTGTAGTCATTAGCGATACTCTTTTATTGCTGAGAGATGGTGGGAACTTTATGCCGCCCACCTGCCACCATCTGACCCACCGATGCAAGTGGCAGGGATCATAACCCGAGAGAACATGATTCTTTCTGAGTGCTGGAGCCTAGCTATATTTCTGACCACAAACTATAATCCTGACCTCAAAAAAATGCATTTTTTCAAATCCGCTCTCCAAAGTGGATAAATCTGAAAACAGCTTTTCAAAAAACACTGGCGTATAATTGTCATCTTCACCATACCATGATGCCAGAATTCATTGTGATGCCATTTTCCATATTCCATATTATAATTCTGTGCCTTAATGTGACAGATCTGATTTTTTTTCAGGTACTCTGTGGATACAGAAGTCAGATTTTTTTTTTCCAGACCTGACTCATTTTCAAATGTGGACTTAGATCACGTTGTCGTTGACACGAATGAATTTATGTGGCTTTTTTCCAACCTGTATGCGTATATCTTTGTCGTTGTTGTCATCTAGCGTCAACAGCGTAGCAAAACAACAGAAAAAGGAAAGCAACTGCAGTGAATGTATTCAGAAGAAGGATGAGGAAATTGGTGATTTTTTTACTTGATATTTGAGGAATCGATTCAAGCTAAACTGGAAGGAACTTACCAGAAACGATTGCCCAAGAAATCGATGTGTGTGGGCTTTTCTGGGGACAGGTGAATTCACAGTAAAGACAGATATAGATCGTGGTTTCGAATTTAAATTTCCAAGAAAGATCCAGTCAGAGCAACAAAACAGAATTGAGTAGTAAAGCTTGTAATGTGAACATATCCGTATTTGATTGCTTTGTATAGTATGCAAGCAACTCTGGGACGTGCAAGAAACTGTTTTTTTTTTGCTCATGTTGTCAAAACAAACAAAAATGATAGAAATGACATGAAGGTCATGGGTCAGCCACCATAGTGTGAATGCCTAGCATGTTGTTTTCTATCATTTTCATGTTTTATTATGGCTGGGAAACTTTTGGAAACTGGATTGAAATGCTAGTGTGGCAAAAAAAAAAAAAAAAAAACACCAGCATTTTCAAAACCTGTGTTATTGTGGACTCAATTTGAATCTTGCTTTTTTTTTTCCTCATTCCTGCACTAGCACCTGTTCTTATTTAATTAGGCTCGTTGTGTCTCATTAGCCTGTGTACATGGTGTCATGCATCTGTACCCTGTATTTCTTAGCAAGTGGATTCCAGTTTCCTTGTTTTTTTGTTTAATTATCTCATTTTTTTCACATGCATTTCTGCGTTCTGACCTGATTGTCTCTCAGGGATATTCAACTACATATTGTAAATGTACGCTTACCTATGATTCCTTAAGCGACTATCATGACTGAATGCCAACAACAGTCACCTTTTAATGCTTTACCATTTGTGGTTAGTTTATGACAATAAATAAGACAATTTGCAGCGGTTGTCATTTGTTTGACAGCGGCACTTCAAGTTCTTACTTTTGACTAGCACCTCAGACTAATGAGACATGCAGGGAGAATAAATGAGAATAAATACATATTTCTTCGTTCAATCATTTTTAAACATTCTGTTTTGTTGTCCTTGATTTTTTTTAAATAAGTCATGTTGCCAGGTTGCTAATCATACCAGAGAGGGTAAATAAGATAAAAAAATCAATGAAAGTAAATAATTTATAGAAATCATGTGATTGGATAAGCTGAAACAGACGATCTGATCTTGGATCAGGTTTAGAAGAATAGAGTTGCTGAAATACAATAGCCTTTCTTAGACTTTATAGACTTTTTCAAAAGGCTTTTTTTTTTTTTAGTTTAGTTTATTGGCTTTACTACATTATTTATTCTTTTTTTTTTCTCAAGTACTTGGTCTGCTGTAAAATCATCCCAGTCCTTCACAAAATGTGCAAGAATTCTAATGAACAAGATGCATTTGACTGCATTTACTACAATTTATTCTAAATTTATGACTGCTATTTCCACTCTTCCTAACATTTATACAGTTAGGTCCTGAAGTATTTGGAAAATGACAGAGTTTTTGTGATTTTGCCTTTATACACCACCACAATGGAGTTGAAATAAAACAATCAAGATGTGATCGAAGTGTAGACTTTCAGCTTTATTTTAAGAGGTTCCACAAAAATATGGCATTTACCATTTAGGAATTACAGCCATTTTAAGCAAAGTACTTCCAATATGGAACTGTCAATACACTGACCCCTGCTATGGATTATGACAGTGGTTTTTGGGACAATTTAAATAAATAGACTCAGCACTTGTGTCCTACTTCCTCATACTCTTGACTGGTTTCCATTAAATGAATAGTTCAGTCCACTAACCCATAACTCTATCGGTCTCATTAGAGGAGCTTAACTTCTGATTGATCAACTAACTCTCCAGTAGAGGATCTTTAGTCACTTAAAGAAATTATACCCCTGAACCTTCAACTTCCCAGGCAATAAGAAGTAAATATCAATTCAACCGATTTTCTTATCGATGTGGTACGCCATTTAAACACTCAACACCTACTGAATAAAACTCTCAGAGACACTAATGTTATTAGAAATGTGGAAATGAAATCCTGCTGTGGGTTTAACAGTTTAAGGTCAACCTAAATTGTATACTCTTTTTTAATGGTTAAATCCTTTAGGGGAAATTAATTTGAGGCTTCAGACTGGTCAAAGTGTGAAAATTGTCACTGCAGCACTTTTGCTGCAGTCTTTTAAGAAACAGTGAGCTGAAAATCTCATTGCAAAATGTGACTTAGTACTAAATACGTGACAGGCAAGTGTTATTTTGTCGTCAAATAGCCTTTAATGTTCTAATATGCAAATGCAAGCCATGCAAATTATAGGAATGTATACGAAATATTTCCTACAGTAGAAAGCTGCAGTACACAAAATGACAGAGCTGAGTTCAGCATGTTTAATGAGGATGTAATACAGAAAGTGTATTTGATATTCAGACCTTAAATATACTGTAATTACAGACTTAAACGCAATACAGAAATTCCTCGACAGCTATGCAGGTGAGATTTGTCTAAAACAGAGATATGTTTGCCTAAAACAGACATATGTTTCAGTTACACATGACTCTGACCTTGGGCTTAAGTCCATTTTTCTTGTGTGATATCAGCTCGAGCAAGGAGCAGTATTAAGGCCAAAGCCAGTTTCATGTTACCACAATATGTCATGCTGAAATTTATATTCTGGGCTGTAAATACACACAAAAAATGGAATATCATTTGAGGCCAATGTTAAAAACATAAATATGACACTTTTAATTAATTGTTAGTTCCTTTAAAGTCCACAATTTTTTTGCTGTTGTTTTTCCAATAAAAAGACTTCAAAGGAGATATCATCCTAATCAGAGACACTCCTTATCTCGAGAACTGATTTATTTTATGGATAATGATATGAACAACACTTACTTAAAGTGAGCTATAAGCATAGCAGATGGTTGCTTGGTCAGTTTATCCTTCAAATTTTTATTTATTTATTTTATTTTTTTATTTTTTTTTTAAACAACAAAGCACATTGACTGAACAAAAACACTGGCATTGTTTTAGCAATTTGACAACTCAACATAGCAACTCACATAGCCTTCTCACACATTTTCATGAACTAGATTTAGTATCTCCTGGCTTTATTAAACTGTGTGCATGTAACTGTCAGTGCATGATACAAATAAATAAATAAATAAAACACAAAATAATAGGAAATGCTAGTTTACTGCCAAATAATAATAATGGTGGAAGCTTAAAACCAAAGCAAGTTGGCAGTGATTAATTTGATAATTAGAATTAGAATTATTCATGCAGAAATATATTGCCAATATACTACACTCCTATTAGATGTTTATTTCTTATTATTAGATATTTTATTTCTGTATTTACTAAAAAGGTGGGTTTTCAGTTGACACCCAGGGGAAGTTCATTCCACCACTTGGGTGCCAGGATAGAGAAGTGTCCTGATGTATTGTCTTCCTTGTATATCGAAGGATGATTAGCGGAGTGGACCCGTACTAGAGGCTCTAACTGAATGTGGTGCAGAGTGCCTTCAGGTAGGTGGGGGCTGCTGCAGTTTTGGCTTTATAGAAAATCATCAGTGTTTTAAATCTGATACGGGCAGCTACAGGAAGCAGACGGAGGAGAGGCAACAATTCGGTGATGTCTGAGAACTTAGGGAGATTGAGAACAAGGTATACAGACGCTTCATGTATCATTTTTCAAAATAAAAATGTGTGTAGGGTTGGGAGGGTATCAGTCTGGATTCACAGTCTGGACTTCTTCACAAAGGTAAATGTGTAGGTGCTTCTGAGCCCTTTTCAACTGTCTAATGATGTTTTGTGGAACTGCCTTGGCAACCAATCTATTATTCAGTGCAGAAAAAATGATAATCTTCAAAAACTTTAGCTCTGGGTGACTTTAATAATTTCAGACAGTAGTAATGAATACCATTTTAATCAATTATAAATGTAGGGATCATAAGATACTTTAAAGTCTTAAAAGCCTGATTCCTAAATGATGTTTTCAGGGTTGCAGTGTGTTTCAGATTTAAAATGTAATCAATTTTGAATAAATCTGGAGCATGCCCTATTTTCCGATATAAGTCAACTACATTCAGACAACAGCAATGTGATTTATATTGAGTTAAAATTCTGATCCTGGTTATATTAGAAAAGTCTTTATACCTCATGAAAGTGCTAGGAAAATGTTTGGAGTATCACATTAGACAAGCTGTATAAGCCATGTGAACGAATGAACCAGGCTGTGATGAAATATACTGTAGGAAATATATCTCCTCCTCAAACACTACTATAGCTCCACTCCTGCATTGTTCACTGGGCTCTTACAGGGGCGTCAATTACACAAAACACAGAAAGCAGCTGGGTGCCTGAACAAATTAGAAGGCAAAATCCTAATCAGCTTTGAAAGACAAGGAGACAGACAGAGACAGACAGAGAGAGAGAGAGGAGAGAGAGAGTGCCTGATTAAGCATGGCAGTAAGAGTAATAGTGCCATTACTAGCTGAAGTGTAGGTTGACAGCCTGAACATTGTCTCAAACCTTATTCAAGCCTAGAGCTGAACAATAAGTATCTTTATTTTCATCTAGCACTTCTACTACCTATATCAGGGGTATTCAAAAAAAAAAAAAAAAAAGAAGAAGTAACGGTCCAGTTACATAATGTCTGGATAATCAACAGTTACCTTTCAATGCTTAACCATTATTGATTAGTTTATGGCTATAAATAAACAATTCAAACTGGTTATGTTCTGTTTCATAGTGGTGCTTTGCGTGACTGTTTTTGACTAGCTCCAGAGATTCTGAACAGATGAGCCATCTGTTTTGAACTTGAAGCAGAGAATAAAAGCATACTTTTCTGGCAAATTGTTAGCCTGTTTTCATCAGCAACATAAAAAAAAGACTTTACTCACTTTATTGATCAGACCAGTTGATGTTCCCTAACCTATAAGAGTATTGCTTTTAAAGAAAGCTATGTTTGGGTAAAGGGGTTGAAATTTACTCCAGTTTAAAATTATTTGTAACATTTGAAATTGAGACTTTCCAAAATAGAAAATATTTCAGTCATATCTCAAACATTTAGACTAATACAAGATGCTTCAGTTTGGTCATGGATTATAAAGGGAAAAAAATTGAAAAAGTTGGATTTAAGCCATGATGTATGATCTGATGTTTAAATTTATGCTTCTATTTAGCTGGCAGGAGTCATATTTTCTTTCCATTTAATTTGCCATCTTAGAAAGATTTTGAAAGCTTTGTAGGTGCAGCTTTAATTAGGGCTGGGCTATTGTGCCATGTGCTGAGCAGTTAACTTGTGATAAACGAATAAATTACAGATCTAAATTGCTAATCAAGATTTCCTCATCTTGCCTTTAATAGTGCTATCATGTTCAGAGCAGTTAGAACATAAAGCTGATCCAGAACCATATGGAGAGCATCTCCTTTCTGTTCCTGGTTTAGATTATGATTTAGAGTTTTATGCAAAAGTTTGGGTACCCATGACTAAATCATGGTAATTCATTTTAAAAAAATCTACAAATGTTAATGCATAGTTAGGACTTGTTAGGCAGGTCAAGAATTGTCATTAGGAATAACAATTCCAGAGTGTAATAAATTCTCTGACTCTTCAAATCTTGTGCTAACACTCAACAAACATGGACTCCTCTAAGCAGCTGGCTGTGGATGTGTCCATGGAGAGTGTCCATGGATTACAGTAACAGCAATCAAAAAAGACATCACACCAAATAGAAAATAGAAAAAATAAAATACAGCATACCAGGTGGTTTACAAAGGGTATTTCAGTCTTCACTTGTTAGGTCCTTAAGAATCAATGCAAGGCTTGGCCATATTAATCACAGCAGTAGTTGGTTCTAATGAAACTACTGTATGTCATAATAAAATAAAAGTCATAAGCATATTTATACCTGAATTCTACAATTTGTGTTAAATAGTCTTTTTTGCAACTGTTATCCCAGTGAAACTATCCACTTCTGAGCCCATGTAAAGGTAAAAAAAGAGCTCTCATCATGTAATAAACATAGACAGGGATTTTTCCCTAAGAGTGTTCTTATCAGATCTAACAATACCAAAAATATATGTTCCCAAAATTGGTTTATTTTACATATGCAAGTCAGCTCCAGTAACATTAGCATATGGTACAGTAGGGAACCTTAAGTATGGTGTAGAATATGCCCTATGTATGCATTTATAATTAATTAGTTGATGAGCTACATTTTTCGAAGTTGTGTTTAAGTTAGACCAAATAGTATTCCAGTTAGTATCAAATCTAAGCCAATTTTAATTCTCTTTCCCATATATAAGTTATAGTTAATGTAGAGCAAGACTCGTCAACCAAAATACTGTAAATGTATGAGACAATGAGCTGTTTGGAGGAACGAGGCATAAACCATTTAGTCATTGGATGTGAACTAATTGGGTTATCCCAGGGGACCCGATAGGTTTTTATAGCTGATCTAAGTCTGAGATATAAAAAGAATGATGTCCTGGGGAGAGTGAATTTGCCTTTTAACTCTAAGGAATTACACAGACCTGAATCTTTGAACAAATTATTAAATGTAAACATACCTTTATCTCTCCGAGCAGGATATGTAAATGGTTGTCCACCAAAAATTGGCAAATTGTAAGTGCAAAATATTGCACTCTATTTAAGGATATACCAGATTCTCAAAATGTACTCATGTAGACATGCTGGTGGCTTAGTTGAAATTGTTGATTCTGGAGTGGAGAGTGTGTAACACAGAAGCTTATGTCCATTTACAGAGCTCTCTTTATTGCTCACTGACCAGCTTTCATAGGATAGAGAATGTTTACAGTAGCATCTGGGAGCTTTTAACCCCAGCCTCAGTAACTATTTGAGCTGGTATGAACAATGATCTGACTCTAAACTAGCTAAATGTGGAATTGGATAGTGATATCCAACCTGTAGCTAGGAAAGTGCTCTTTTACACAGTACTGGTCACAACAGAATTCACTCTGCAACAATGTAAAGATTTGATTTAAATTTTATTTAGCTTTAAAGGACAACAATAAGTGTAGGAGGATCTCTTTGGGAGTAGTCAGTGGGTAATTGCAAGGTCTAGCTTTGATACATAGGGGAAAGATTGTCAAACTGCTATGGAAATTTAATATCCAGCTGATAAATCTGTTCTGGCTGCTGGTGCTCAATCATGGTGGCTGGGAAAAACACAGGCAAGAGAGTTTCATTTTGCTGTACTGCTAATTTAGTAAAAAGGTAATGAATTTCCATTCAGCCACGAGTGCCAGAAATATTCCACACTTATTTTGAGCAAATGGCTTATGCAAGATGTAGTTATTAATCATAACACTAGAGCCGCATTACTGCTGAGAGTACCTTTCAACTCTGCAATAGACACAGGACATGTTTTCAATATTAAAGGAGCAAACAAAGCAAACATACATTAAATTGGACAAATATATTGACTATAAATTGTTATGTTTAGGCACTTGTTAGAGGAGTAAAAGCCACATTAGCATAAGAGCAGGTTTATTTGATATGGAAAAGAACATGCAGTGCTTAGAGGGTTTTACGTGCTGTTCCTCTTTTTTTTCTTAGTTATAATAAAACTTAGTTATTTTACATTATATTAATAGGGCAATGTAGTGGCTTACAGCTTCAGTGTCCCTGGTTCGATCCTGAGCTCAGATTAACGTCTGTATGGAATTTTGCAAGTTCTACCCATATGTCCATATGGGTTTCCATCGGGTTGTCCAGTTTCCAGTTTTGGGAAGTTCCTCCAACTTCCCAAAAACATGCAGATAGGTAGATTGGCTCTACTCTAAATTGAACTAGGTGTGAATGAGGGTGTGAAAGTGTGTGCATGGTGCTTTTTTTTTTTTTTGTGATGGACTGGTGTCTCATTCAGGGCGTATTCCTACCTCATGCCCAGTGTTCCTGGGATAGGCTCTGGATGCACCACAACCCACAATTTTACAAATTGTAAAATTTTAATAATTAATTCATTATAAATTACAATTATTAAATTACATACCATTATTATATATTATTATATATAATTATTATAAATAATAACTAACAATGAATAGATACTAAATACTAATCATCAAAATCATTATCATCATCATCACCAAACAAGCATGAAACAGGCTGTTGTGCTTCATGAAGTTAATTTATTAATTTATTAGGTTTTAAAAGTCTAATAAGACATTCGGTAGCACCTAGGGCTAATACATTCTTTGTTTGTCTATACATTTATAATAAAGCTGGGTAATGCATTGCCACTATCTGTATCTGTATCTGTACTATAATATAAATTTAGTTTCTATTTCCCATAATTTAAACAAAGTAGTAGCCTAATTTTAACCACTGCAACCATGATTAATGCAGTTACTACAGAATAATGAATGAATGTGGTCTCGCACCTGTACGAAAGTAAAACATTTCCAGCTTATGTCACTTTTTTGTTGTGTTCTGCGGGATCCCAGCCCCAATGTACACGTCTAGTCTCAAGTAGAGTATATGCCCTTTTCTGGCAGTATTTAAAAAAAAAATTAATGGTGCAGCTCCTATTTCTATCCTGTATTTGAATCCATCTAGAATATGTTATCTGTTCATTCTGAATAATGTATTCATATTCAGTTAATCTAATACAAACTTGAATGATGTTTCTAACTATAAATATACATTTAACTTAACTGTACATTTAGAAGGTTGTAAGGAACTAAACAGGGGCAACACATTACTCTATCATGTTTGTCTTAGCCAAACTTGAGTTCCCTTGCCCTTTTACAATCATAAAAAAGGAAAAACATTGCAGGATGAATCATCAACTCAATTCCCTTGTGATAGACTGGGTCCTAACCATGTGACTCTGGCTTTGCAGAGCCAATTGCCCTCATGATTAGGCAGATAGAGCAGCGATTATGAGCATTCCCATTGCTGCATTATTAATGGAGAGTACTGGGCAGTCCCTGGCCTAACTCACACACTTGCATTTCATCCATCGCAGCCAACAAGACAGCTGCGAGGGAGTGGACAGAGCAGCAATAGAGAGAGTCATGAAAATTTCCCAAACCTGCAGTGAGTCCCCATGATGACATTTTCCTAAATGGCATGTGTTTATCAGCAGTGATGCATGCAGATAACAGGCCTGCAGCTAAAGAGCCACAATCATGCACTATTTTCTTCCCTAAAAATAAGTGGTGACTAAGACATCTGTCATATAACAAGCAACATTTTTATGTGGAAAAAATGTGACAAAAGGCATTTATTTGTTGTTTTTGTTATCTGTTTTTCAGGAACTTGACTTCTTTTGAGCTCACATCAACTGATGACATACTGATGACAGAATAACAATGGCAGAGTTTGATGATGCAGAAACTTTAAGCAAATGACTGTCCATATTATTATTATTATTGTTATTATTATTAGTAGTAGCAGTAGTCATTAGCACGTTTGCCTCGCACCTCTGGGTTGGGGGTTTGAATCCTGCCTCTGCCCTGTGTGCAGGGAGTTTGCATGTTCTCCCTAAGCTTCAGGGGTTTTCTCCGGGCACTCCGGTTTCCCTGTCCCCTGCCTTGTGCCTTGAGTTCCCTGGGATAGGCTCCAGGGTCCACCCTGGGATAGGGATAGGATCCCTGGGATAGGCTCGAGGGTTCACGCAACCCTGTGTAGGATAAGCGGTATGGAAAATGGATGGATGAATGGATGGATGGATGGATTGGTGGATTTGAATTAGGGGCATCTTGGTGTACTGGTATTGCACAAAATATTATTTGCAGATGTGCCACTTTTTTAAATAATATTTTTTTAAATAATTGCAAGATTTTAAAAACAGTATAAAAACCAGAGACTTTTGTATATCTCCATACACTGTTCTAATAATCTTATTAACAGCTACCTGTGTGAAGTTTGTTTTAAACATATTGTATTTTGAAGATAGAAAAGCTGTATCCATACCAAAAACCATGCTATGTGGAACTCTGAGCAGGACTATTGACCAATCCCACTAGCTCCTCAGTTATTCTTATTTGTAGCCACCTACGTCTATTTTATAATGTCTATATTATATGTCTACATTATAAAGAAGTAAGTCATTTAAATTACAGCAACACTGAAGATGCACGAATGAATGCAGTAAACACACTGTGCAGCACCTAAGGCTTGTACCTCCTAAGAACTGCTGATTATCCTGTGCTCATGCCAGGACCCTAATTCACATTATGATCATACAAACATTGTTTCACACTTAGAACTGTTCGCCTTTTTCTCTTTACAACTGTAGATTATAATGATTCATAATCCAATTATGGATTTCCCAGAACAATAGGGGTTCCCTTTTGAGTCCGAATCCTTTTGAGGTTTCTTTCCGAGAGTTTTTTTTTTATTTCTCGCCACTGTCACCTCTGGTTTCTGTAAAGCTACCTTGTGACAATGTCTATTGTTAAAAATGCTATACAAATAAAATTGAATTGAGTCGAATGCTTATCACATGGTGCTTCTAATTTTTGTCTTCCTTTCTTATATTACTTAGTAGAACAACACAAGGAACTATGAGTGAGATTTTTGCGTAAATGATTGACTTGTGGCTGCCCTTGCTTAGGTTGAAATGCAGAGTGATAATCAGTGGAGTAAAACTGATAAAGGCTTACACAGTTTCAGGATGAATCCTCTCACACTCTTCCTTCCCTGAGCTGCTAACAGACAGAGATAAGAAAAAGGAGAAGGAGAGGAAGATTTGCAGAAAGTGCAGAAACTTCCATGAAGTACACAAAAAGCCCCCTTTCACTGACTAAGCATTGTGCTTGGAGAGCACTGAGCACTCATGTATTTTCAGCCCTTCAACCCTTCGTTCCGACGGATTCTCGACAGGTTTCAGAGCCCTAAACACAAACAAGTGAGCAAATCAGCGGCTTGCCGATGCCTCGCTGTCTCCAGACGAACACGCCAGAGCTGCCTGGAGTGGGATTAGAGGCAAACATGCTTACTGTAGCGCATTCTGTCATTTAAAACAATTATAAGATTGTTGACTCGCCAAACAAGACTGCCAACAGTAACTCTTAAGCTTATTCCAAACCTTGCAGGAACAGAGCTGTTTGGTCATCAAGTTATTGTACTTCCCTTCCACAGCCAAAACAAAGTCAGAATTCATATCAAGTTATGCGACTTGACTTGCAATTTACCCAAATTGAGACTGCACCAAATTTCATGAGCAATTATAGATAAAAATTACATACACTATATGGCCAAAAGTATGTGGATGCCTGACTATCAGACCCATATGTGGGTCCATAAAGACATGGCTTGCCAAGGTTGGTGAAGAAGAACGGAAAGCCTTCCCAGAAGGGTGGAATTTAGTATAACAGCAAAGGGGGGGCTAAATCCGGAACAGGACGTAACAAGCACATATGGGTGTGATGGTCAGGTGTCCGCATATTTGTTGCCATATAGTGAATTTATTATAAATGTATGAATCATTATGATATACATGACAATTTCCTTTTTAAGCCTCATAAATCACACTAGAGTGGAAACACAATAAACCACATTGAATTTTCAAAATCTTTTTTGAAACCTTTCTGTTATTACCTATAATCAGGACCAAAAATCTCAGTATCTAGATGACCTGCATTCATGAAATTCCCAAAATGTTGATTTTTGTTGGATTTTCTTTTATTTTTTTATTTTTTATTTATTTCTTTTTTTTTTTTTTTTTTTTTTTTTTTGGATTCAAACTTTTTATAAACTTTAATATTTTAAATCTAAAAAGACTAGATTTATGGTTTAAGTATGCTAATTTATGTATATTTAATTAGGCTAAGCCTCATTTACACAAATAAATCTAGATTTTTTTTTTTTTTAAAAAGTTCCAAGACAAAAAATATGATCAAATACAAAAAAGTAAGAATATCAGCAATATTAAAATTTGTTCTTTGCATTTATAGTGTCTTGCCTTAACCAACAAAATAAGAAAGGTTATTCCTACATCATACAGGAATTACAGTGAAGATCACAATAATTTACTGAAAACATTATTGGACATTTTGTTCTTGAGCTATAACTGAAAATCCATGAAATGTATTACTGATAACCGTGATAATCATGGTACTATAAACAACATGCCCTCATACTTACAAATAGTAGCAAATTATATGACACACGTTATATAAAAAGACCCAATGGTTCAAGTTAAAAGCAAAGTTAAAAGCAGGGTTAGTAGTGTAGTATATTATCTTCTGATTTTATTTGTTTAAAATGAAACAAAATGCAAACATATCTCCCTATTTTGTACAAAATCTGATGAATTTCTCATAAGAACAAGTTGAAATACTAGCTAACTGCATTGCATATCAAAGCACTGCATATCAATATTTAGTTATTCCTCATTGTACTGGAAATTGAAAGCCTTTCCTTTCCATCTATGTCCTTAGTACACTGCAGTTAGTCATTAATCCCTACATGGCCATCAGAAGCACACAGGTGGAAGTAATCACACTTGGGTGCCTTGCTGAAGGCCACAATGACAGTAAGTGGAGCAGGACGGAGTGACTCTCTCACACCTGCCACCATCACTTTGTAGTGCTGGAACTTATATTAATATAATCCTTCAATACTGTGAACTACACTCACCGTCCACTTTATTAGGAACAACTGTACACCTCTTCATTAATGCAATTTTCCAATCAGCCAATCAAGAAGCAGCTGCTCAATGCATAAAATCATCCAGATAAAGGTCAAGAGCTTGTTCACATTAAACATCCAAATAGGGAAAAATGTCATCTCAGTGATTTTGACCATGGCAAGAGATAGTTTGATTATTTCAGGAACTGTTTCTCTCCTGGGATTTCACTCAAAATAGTTTATAGAGTTTATACAGAATGGTGTGAGAAACATCCGGTGAGCAGCAGTTCTGCAGCCGGAAACGCCTTGTTGATTAGCGAGGTCCAGCTGACAGGAAGGCTGACAGAATTACACTCATTCATTTACCTTCAGTAACTACTTTATCCTGGTCTGGGTTGCAACGGATCTGGAGCCTATCCTAGAACACCCTGGATGGCATGTCAGTCCATCACAGAATCAGGATTATAATACAATTATAAATCTGATATAGCAGGGACATTTTATAGGCTACCCACATGGGGTCACGGTTACAAGGTGACAACTTTGCTACTGGTACTCAGAAAGGAAATGACAAACAAGAAAACTCTGCAGGAAATTGCTCCGGTGGCCCTTCAATCAGTCGCAGAACTACTGTTAAATACATATATTTTTTTGTTTGTTTGTTTGTTTTTCCTGTTAACTGTACTTGAAATCTGAAGTCTGTTTATTTCCAGACAAGTGGTTGGGAAATAGGCTAAATAAATCTGTGGTTTTTAGGACTTGTGGGTTGACAGCCTATGATATTTATTTAGCCTATGTAACTACCACTTGTCAGGAGATAAACAAACCAACTGCCAGACTTCCAGCTTATCAGGGTTCATCTGGGTAAATAGTGGAGCACAATATTGTAGAGCCACAAGAAAATGAGCATGCGTATGTAAATCAAGATATATATCCAAGATAATAAGTACAGTTAATAGGAAAATGCACACACTTTCTCTTCCTCTCTCTCTCTCTATTCCAAGACACATGCATTAATATAGATTGTTTTTAATGTTAACAGCTTTAATATATATATATATATATATATATATATATATATATATATATATCTCACTGTATTGTAATCCCAATCCTGCTTCAGACAGGTGTTCTATCCAAGCTGTATCCCTGCCTTGCACCCTTGCACATGAATGAATGTAATCCTGCCAATGACAGTTATGCAATTTGGAAATATTTTCTTTTTCTTTTATCTAAAAATGACAAATGGCAAAATGACATTTCAGACCCTTCTCTCCCTCTCTGATTACATCCATGCCCCCAAGCATGGCTTTCAGTGTGGAATGACTGCAACACGTGGATGCAATGGGGAATTGCATTTACTTCTGACACAAAGTCAGCATTTAATTCTTTGAAAAACAATCCCCTGATGATTTTTCATTAGAGAGATGAAGCAAAATCGTAGCAATGCTTTTCAGTGTGTAACGTTTTTTCCGCGTGTCACTAATGAAGGAAATATCATTATTTAATGCATTTCACATTCTTCACTGCTGTGATTGCTTTTCTATCTTAAACAGAATTGCTCACTGAAATACAATGCAGTGGTGTGGATTACATTTTAAGTCGATCACATTTATTTCTGATACCAATTTAGCATTCAGTTATTAAAAAGCATCCCTCTGCTGATCATTAAAGAGATTAAGTGACACCACGGCTATGCAGTTAATGTTTTATTTTTCAGTGTTGTCACATTTATTCACATGTTACAAATGAAAAGGAATATTTGTGTATTGCATTTCACCAGTGTGATTGCTTTTGCTCTGCCATGAAATCTTCTCCATATAACTATAATTCTGCAATAAATCATTTATTTCACCCACTACGTTTCCTATTCTGGTTAGAATCCTGCAAAGCAATAGTATTTTACTTTCAAAAAATACAAATTAGAAAAAAAAAAGCATTAAGAACTCAATTGAACAACTGCACTCAACTGAATGGCACTAGAATTGAAAATCGCCCTTAATAATGGTTTCTTTTTGTTTCCTTTTGTAGTCATTCTTGGCTGACCTGATGAACCTTAAACCAGGCCATTATGGAAAACTTGACCAGCATTGCTTTACTTATTTTCTTTTATTCTTTCAAAAAAATGACTGGCCCATCTGATTACCAATAAATTAACAAAAATAGCCCATTCTTGGCCAATATGCAGCAAGTCACTGCATGTTAAATGGCCTTTTTAAGTAAAGTTCACAAGCTACACCTACAAAGAGAAAATAATTCTGACCTTTTGTGACAAAAGCATTACCATGATCAACTGCTGAGAAAAACAATTTACCCTTCAGCTCTCCCCTCACTTGCAATGTGTAAAATTAAAAACTAAAGAAGTACAGAACGCAATATAACAAGTTGAAGGTAAAAAGGCATCCTAAAAAATCAAGACAATTCAATACTACTAGTTAAGGTGAGAGGTGAGCTCATGTCTAGCCTCAGTCTGACAGACTCTGCTAGATAGTAATCTACATAAGATTAGGAGCTTGGAGCAAATAATTCAAGCTAAATATAGCTATGGCAGAGTTTTGTGATGGAAGCAAAATTCGGCTTATATATGCACTCAGCTCACTGTGGCTTGTGGGTCTTGTGTTTGTGCTGTTGGACTGAGATCAGTCATTATCTCTCAGAATACGTTGATCAGAATCCTTGAAACTAAAGCAAGAAATATTCAACCTTAACCTTCATTTTTACTGTTTTCAGTCTGCTTCCAAGAAGCTACTTGATCTGCTTCCAAGAAATATGATGAAATAGGACTGAGTGCAATTTATACAAGTCTCACTAAAGCAACCAGATCCTGCATGTCCTCAGAAATAATCAATATTGTGTGCAGAAAAAAATGGTTTTATAAACCATATTTATGATACAATTTCTCATGTGGTGCTTTCATTTTACCACTAATGTCTAGTGTAATATCCAGTAAATGGGTTCAACTATGAATGTCAATGATGAGCGCAGGGGCATGTCCTTTAATATCACAACTTCTAGCTGCTAAACAATTTCCTCTGCACCTCTTTTCTTTGTATGTTATGAGGTATATTTGAGCAATGGTCCTCCTCTTCCATTTGTGAGCTTTTCAAATGTACCCTCTTCAGAAAAGATGGTTATTTGATGGTCTAGGCTAGCATGCAGTTCTTTAAATATTGAGGAGACCTACATGAGAGACTGGAAATTGAAACCAAGAGCAAAAAAAAAAAAAAAAATCACAAATATTACTTATAAAAAAGATGCCACAATGAATTTGTTGGATTCTGAAAGCTTGAAAAAAGCTACGTTTAATAAAAATCTCTTGGCCATTGCAAGTCATGGGTTTTCTAATTGCAATTATGTGACCATGCTGACTAGTGGTGTAACATAATGACACTATCGATATCCATTTCTGTTTACTGCTCCAAATATTCGTATCTGTATTCGATTTAAACCTCCAAAGTGGGCCTTTTGTTGTTTGTTGTTGTTGTTGTTGTTTTTTTTAAATCAAATTTGAACTCTACCATTATGACCCGGAAATACTGGAAAACATCCAAAAAAATAACACAGGTAGAAATGCCAGCATTGTCTGTAAATTTTGCTTCTGACAGTTCCTCAACCTTAGCTACATCATTCGAGTTCGAGTAATTGACCTCAGCTAAAGATGTGTGGGGGACTGTTGGTTTTAATCCAGTTTGCACAATTATTATTTTTGTTTACTATGGGCAAATTGTCTGACAAATTTAGATGGTTCTTTTTCCCAAAATATAAACAAACTGGCAGCTTAATTCAAGCCACCTCAATCCTGACCGGGTGGTTACCAAGCTTGCTATAAATGCATCACGCAGTACTCCAGCCCTGTCAGCTGTAGAGGGTGAACACATGATCCCTCTGAGAATTGTCAACCCAGCCAACCGTGTCTTTTGGAACTGCTGCTCATGGGGCATCATAGGGCAGCATAACACGTTTAGAAAGTGCTATCTTCCCTCTCCCATATACATTAACTCACAGACACCTACGATTGGCTAGTGACTGACAGGAGAGAGAGAGTACGCCATCCCTCCCACCCAGAGAGTATGGTCAATTTTGTACCCTTGGCTCCTGCACATGGATGGCTGTTGCATCATCAGGTTTTGGACTTGTCATCTCCCAACAACAGGGTGAATGGTTCTTTGATGCGCCACTCAGGAGCCAAGGTCTAACACTTGTACACTAGGAGGATGGAAAAAAATAACTCATAAGGACACCATTTAAGGGCCATAATGGTGTTTTTAGACACACCTAAAATCATCATCATCATCCTTCTTGTATAATTTCATCTGTATATTCCACAGTAATTCAACATATACCCTTTATAGCACTACACATGTTAAAATACAATATCTTTTTGTAAATGAGGCTTCTCACAGCTAGTGTGGAAATGTCCAAGACTAGACAGAGACAAATGTAGTGCAGATGCTTAATGTCTATCCTGCTGAGTTTCTACCATGCAAGTACTTATTGAATACATTTCTCTTCCTATGTATACCAGAGCCATGCTGCCAATCAAAATCCACTTCTCTGCCTCTGCTTTCAGTAGCTCTGTGTGACAAGACATTACCTGGATCGTGTCTTCATGGTGACAGGAAATGTTCTACATGGTGCCCAGGTATTTCCTCCTCATTTATCTATATTAACTGCTGACGAAGCAGGATGTAACATACCTAGGTTTATTTCTCTAGCTTCTTAGTAATACACTTATTATACATAATGATATTCATAATGAAGAACTCTGTTTATGTGAGCAAAAAATATAGCCACTACATAAAACACTGCATCAAGGATATTAGTAAATGTAGTGAGTGAGCCATGAAATGAGCACTCTGCTAGAGCAAAGCCATCAATGTCCATATTTTATACACATCAATCTTCAGTACAGTATTTGGCCTAAGTACTTAATTTTAATAGATACTGTAATACTCGGAACCAGGGCCAGCTGGAATAAATGGGCTAGAGAAGCTAAGCACTCCCTCTCTTTTAAGAAAAAGATTAAATAAAAATAAGGTTCAATTTCCCTCTCTTTCAAGAAAAAGACAAAATAAAAATATGGTTCAACAAACATTGTTTTTTCTGTAAACAAATGGCTTGAAGGGGATTTTTTTATACTTTGATGAAATCACAAAAACCTAGCAAAAAACACCAGAGGTCATAAGACAAAACGTGAAATAACGTCTGGGGCTGATTTCTTTGTAGCCCAGACTGTAGACTCATGCAGCCTATCATTGAAAGTAATATCAAGCGATTACTCTTGGTGAAACACCCTTTAGATTTAGCATACATTAGGCCTATTTTATTTAAGCCTGCTTCACTGACAACACAACGGCTGATACACAACAGTGGGTGTAAAAAATTAATGAAGTGGATTACTTTCTCCATTAATTGTTTTTTTTTTTTTTTAACACGATGTAAATAGGCCAAACATTCGTTGTCGATTCAATGTACAAATTACACAATGGGAGAAATTATTTTACTTGAATGAACTGTTTACAAATGCTTGCTATCTGTAAGACAGGACAATGAAAACGTTGACTTAAAAAAAAATGAGGAAGCGTGCATATTGGTGCCTTTGTCTTTCATTAAGTGTGTTTCTGTATGTATGTGTAATAGTTTTATGCCTACGCCTATACCATGAGAACCTGTTCTATAAGGCTCTTATAAGTATAATAATAAAGGCGAGTTAATGATAGCACTCCCATGATCATTTGTCACAGAAGAAAAGCCATTTAATAATTTTTTTCCACCTTATCATTACATTTATTTTGCATTTTTATCATCTACATTAGCTATATTCGATGTCCAGAAACAATAATGGAATCCTGTAGGCTGGAGAGCCTAAAGGGTAATGTGGCATAAAATGACACTAGACAAACAGAAGTGGTCATGTTGTGCATGGAAACACAAACTAGGCAGTGACACTTTATAACAAGACCATCTTGGGGTGGAGGTGGTAGTGTTGGGGAGGTTTCTGACCACTGTCAAAGTGAAACATTGTCATTTAGGCACGGAACAGCAGAGTGATGGCTAAAGGACTTCGATAGTACATGAAAGGTGGCAGCAGGTCTTCTCCACCAGCCCATCTGCCACAGATAAAAGCTCTCTCTACTGAAGGTGAGTTTGCAGATAATGGTGCTGGTTGGGTTTCTGTCACAGAACTTTTAGGGGATGTTTATAAAATCCATCAAGCCTTGACAGATGATGCAGGCGGAATATTCTGGTGAACTAGACAGATGCACAGGGCCATAGGCAAGAAAAGTATAAATGAGACATTGGTGCTGAATTACAAGTAAGAGCAAGAGAGAAAGAGAGCTGATAAAAGGGTCTCAGAGTGCATCTTTTTACATGCTGCCTTTGAGGCATGTGTCACTGCAGGCATGGTTTTAATAGCTATGCTTTGCTTAATGAAAGTGGGACTTCGAAATTGTTGAGTGGGGGAAAAAGGCAAGAATATCTCAAGAATATCTCAAGTGCATTATTCTTATGTTTTGGGTCCTATGTTAAAAACCATGTACTTTTTTGGAGCTTTTATTTATTTTTATTTTTTTTAACATACGGGTAAAATAAAGGTTCCAGAATTTGGAAATATCTCATTAGTGTATTCTGATTTCCATCTCGCCCTTTTTTTTATCAAAGTCTGTCACTTTGGCCTAGGAAACTGTGCAAATAACACAGATTTTAAATAAATAGAGCCCTTGAGTGAAATGCATGACACAGCTCTGGGAAAGTAGGTTTAGCACGAGCAGACTGAACACCGTGTCAGAATTATTTTAATTTGCTAATCTTCATGCTGCTTGAGATAGCATCGGAGAAAGTCTATAGGAAATGGCATGTCACCCTCAAAAAGATTTAGGGATAATCCATAGAGCAGTTTGCAGATTCAAGGAACTGGACCACATGGTGAACTGCAGTATATCATCGGCTGTATGCCTAAACTGTGACCATAAAAGATGGCAGCCGCACCAGAGGGTGAGTGACATTCATGTGGCACTAATAAAGCCACATATAATAAACTAATAAAAAGCCTCACCGGGCATAATGACAATAAGGGTCATGGATTGTGCTGTCATCCTTTCTTAAATTAAAGGGTTGCTGAAGTGAGTAAATCAGTCATCAGTGTACTGAGCGGGGTACCAGAGCTTAAAAACCACTATGAGGTTTGATTAATGTAGTGGCATTGGACTCAGCTGGAAACATGCACTGTAAAATGAAACATGACCTTTGTTCGAAGAAAGTGCTGGGGCAGCTTTGTGACAGTTTTTTTTTTTTTTTGAGTGGCAGTCAAATTTATATGCACTCTAATAAGGACATGGATTGTAAGAGAATACCAAAACGAATGGGCGTGTTGAAATAGCCGATTCCATCTCACTTCAAATTCACTGAAATTCCAGCATATTGATAATTTTGTTGGATTTTGCATTGAATTCGTAAGAAAAGGTGTGAGGGCTTTCTTCAGTTTTGACCCTTGACCCATACAAAATCTTATGAATCATCACAATCTGATCCAAGGCTAACTCTTTCTAGACATCACTGCTGTTGAATTTTTATGCCTTTTTCCATACACTGACTCCTGCATTATGTACATGTGAAATGACCCATGATGTGGAACCTAGGAAAATAAAAAGTCTGCTTGCAGCTATGTGGAAACAGTCATCACTGTGGCATGCCCTGCTGTTAGGTGAAATGAGGTTACGACAGTACTATGGTACTCAGCAGAGACCTTCCTCTTACTACGCTCGTCACACATTAAAAAAAGGAAGCTGAAAGATTAAATGGTACCAGTGGACTCTTAGCCAGGAACTTTGGGAAGGATTCAGAAATAAAATAAAATTAAACCATCGCGTGATCTTATATGATCGCACAGTAAATATAAGTGTGAATCCCTCATATTTTGGGTCAATGCCAGACAGTCGTTGAAGGATGATTTACCATTAACCAATATTGACATAGTAATAATGTTAATAGGCATGGGAAATAAAATAATCTTATGAAGTTACACAGAAAATGATTAAAATAGCATGCTAGTAATACAGTGGAGATTACATCTTACCTTATAAAAACAGATCTACTGGGAAAAATACATGATTCCGATTGGTTAATCCTGTTATGAACATCATAGCGCAAGTACTGCACATTTAATACATACACAGTATTGTGCAAAAGTCTTAGGCACATGCAAAGAAATGCTGTAGAGCATAGATGCCTTCAAAAGTAATGAAATGTTTACTTTTGTAAATGTTTTAATGTTTCTACATTTTAAAAAATATTATAAAGTAAGTAAACATATAAATAAAGTGTAATAATTGAAATAAAGTCAATATTTGGTATAACAACCCTTTACTTTAAAAGAAATAGTAGTCTCAGGTACAATTTGTGCAGTTTTATAAGGAAATGAGCTGGTAAGTTTTACTGAGCATCTTGCAGAACCAGCCACAGTTCTTCTGGAGACTTTGTCACACTTGTTTCTTATTTTTGCAGCAAAACCCAGCAGCCTTCATTATGTTTTTTTGTCTGAAAAGTGGTCTCTTACGTAACATGCTGCTTTCTTTACTGACATACAAACAATTTTCTGTAACATTTAATTTTGAAAACTAATGCTTTACTAATCCAAAATGTTTTTGTACCTACTCAATAATGTATCAAATAAAAATCTATGACAAAGTTTCTACTAAAAAAAAAATAGGGTGCCTAAGACTTTTGCAGAGTACTGTATATGATTAGCTACTCTGTATGTATGTTATATTATCCACGCACTCACCCCCAGGGAGGTTCAAACCTGAAATCCCCATTCCAGACCTTTACCACCTGATTACATCACTCATCTCTCCTACCAAGCTTGCACAGCCATGTCAGGGTTTCACTTGGCAAAGCTTCAAAATCATCCAGCAGCTGTCCTGTGGAAAACTTTGAACAAGCCAAAAGAGCAGAGATTGAGCGGTAAATTCTGGTCGAGCAGCAGGAGTCCGTATGTGGCAGCGAGATTGACAGGTTGTGCAGTGTCTGTGCAATAAAAAAGGGGAAAACAGTGTACAAACAGTGTTTCTTCTTCCTCTCCTCTGTTGTCCTCCTATCTCAAGATACACAGACGTACTTACAAATTTATAAGGAGAGTTCACTGGACTTCAGTCCTTTGCTATAGTAGTGGAAATATGAAAGACATTGTTAGAGGTTATTTTTCCCCTTTCTTGTCTTTTCATTGAAGAAAAATGTTAAAGACTGTCTTAGAAGGCACAACTAAGCAAATCAATAAATATTGAGGGGGTGGTAGAAAGGTTTTGCCTCATCTGTGTGTTGCTCAGGTAAAAATGTAGACACCGGTGACTCAGAAAGAATTGTCCCTTAGTGATTTGTTTGCAGGGAAAGGAAACAGCTCGTGCATCTAAAATGTGACAGAAAGTCTCACAAACTTGAGAAATAATAACATCAATTCTATGGAATGTAGAGATTGTACCTTCTAGCAGATACTGGTTAAACAAGCAACTATGAATATCTACTTAAAATTAATAATAACAATTTATTCCATTTTAAAGCACCTTTACCAAACCAGGAGACTGTACAGAAAATAATAAGCCAGAAACTACAAAATGTAAGACAATTCTGAGAGCAAATGATAATAGTGACAGTATGACTGCCCTTGCCTTTGGCAGTGGAATTTAGGAATCTTGAGATCTTATCCAAGAGTGATGAATAAAAAAAGAAAGTGTGAGAGTGACAAACGGGTTGGGTCAGCCACAGCAACAAAAGTTGCTGTGCCAGTCTGTGGTGGTGAAGCACGAGCTCAGTTTGCAGACCAAGTTTTCTGTTTATATATCAATCTACATTGCTATCCTCCCCTGGTTACAAGATGTGTTAACTGACCGAAAGATTAAAGTTGCAAGCAGTCAGTGGAAATGAGGTTCCTCTGCAAGGTTGCTGAGCTTACTCTCCACGATAGCGTGAGGACATTGACAATCTAGTCTCAGAGAAGAGCTGCTGCTCCCCCGAAATGAGAAAAGCTACTTGCTGTAGTTTGGGGACCTTAAAAGAATGCCCTGTGGTCAGCCTCCTCTAGAGCTGTATCAGGTACGTCCAACTGGATGGAGACCCCAGGGTGGACCCAGGACCCACTGGAGAAATAATATATTGCTTTTGGCTTGGGAATGTCTGGGCATCCTGCAGGAGGAGCTGGAATCTGTGGCTGGGGATAAAGAAGTCAGGACTGACCCTCACAACCTGTTGTCATCACAACTCCAACCAAAAATCAAAAGAAAATGAATGAATGAGTTAGGTATAGTTTCACTGCACGGTACTCTTGAGTCATACAAAAGAACAGAAAGGAAAGGAAAGATAAAAGAGTTTATAGGCAAGTTATAAAGGATGGCAAAAGTGAAAAAATGCATGAAGGATTGGTCTGAAGAAAATACGTTTTAAATCTGTTTTTAAATGTAGTGATTCTATCAGAGCAAATAGTAGTTTGGGGGTGCAAGCTCCACAATTTAAGTGCTTGATGAGTTGGAGGACCATAGCGGATGTGCAGGTAAATAGGGCTGAAGTGGATTGGTCAAAATAAGTGGGTTGGATGTAGTTTATATCCCAGTCAAAGGACAGTGGAAGAAATCATGGTCATGCAAATGAATTCACCTTGCAATTACCTAGCACAATACACTATTACCTAATCAGAATATGGTGCATCTTTCACTGATGAAGTAAATTACACTTGATTGTTCATCATAGCGTGGTTGTATGCTGGAGGTATTTAATGAAACCTACCAATGAATATTGCTGCAGCTTTAAACTTTAGTCTTTTCAGTGTTACAGAAGCACTTGTGCAACATCTTGTGTCACAGATAGCAAGGGCTAGCTTTAATAAGAGCTTGTCTTTTAGCCAATGTTAGCTGGCTAGCTTGCTTTGTTGGCTGTGTTTGTGTTGCAAAGATTCCAACACCATGCATCAGTGACCTGTTAGCCGATACTAAATGCTACTTAATTATCAGAAAGGCCAATGAAGCAAGGGAGCCAGCTAAAGTTAAGTACCTAGTTAAAACTCAAACTGTAACTGTACTGACTATCCTCAGTGCTTCATACAGCTTTGTGGCCAATGGTATCAAGAAGGCTGGCTAACATTATCTGGTTAAATGGCACTGTATAGAACAAAACTTGCACATCTAGTCACTTCTGATGTGTGTATTTTTATTATCTGACCCAGATAGCAGACATCATTTACTAATTGGAAAGACGCTGGCACAACGATTTGATCATCTGCTATTTTTTTCCAGCAAACCTCTCCCATCTTGTCATGTGATAAGCAGATTCAGCTCAAGTTTCCTTCATGCAACTTTCCCCCTGTGATTAATTGACTTAAGCTACTTTTTTGTAGCATAGTTTAGCTGGTTGACACAGTGAAAAACAAATACTCTAACTATGTCTAAATCTGTAAAAGGCAGAATATTAGGAATAAGGTTTATTAATATTTCCGTGTATTTTGCTACATAAATATTTTGTCACCCAATCTTATTTGCATTGTATAGACTGTCTTGTGTGTAGATGTGTGACTGTGAAGACTGTATGTGAATAGTTGCTAGTTGCTCTCAGTGGAAGTCAATGGAAACAATGAAACTGCACAAAATACCCAGTAATCTTCAATAACTGCTTTATCCTGGTCAGGGTCATGGTGAATCTGGAGCCTATCTCAGGAAAACTAGGTATGAGGTGGGAATACATCCTTCATGGAACGGCAGTCCATCAAAGGGGACCGTGCACACACAAATTCACACACTCATTCACACCTAGGGCAATTTAGCTTAGCCAAAGCATCTACTGGCATGTTTTTTATGGAAGTAGAAGGAAACTGGAGAACCCAGAGGACATGGGGAGAACATGTGAAACTGTACACAGACAGTAACTGGAATCAAACTAGGGGCTCTGGAGCAATGAGGCAGCAGCACTACCCTCCGAGCCACCATACCACCCACAAATTCTAACTACTGTTGTAATGTTAGCATATAGTAGGGTATAGTAGCTTGTATTTGTTTTCCCACTAAATATTGACAAATTCACACACTAATTCACACCTAGGGCAATTTAGCTTAGCCAAACCATCTACTGGCATGTTTTTTGGAGGTGGGAGGAAACTGGAGAACCGAGAGCACATGGGGAGAACATGTGAAGCGCCATACAGGCAGTAATTAGGATCAAACCAGGGACCCTGGAGCTATGACGCAGCAACACTACCCTCCGTGCCACCGTACCACCCACAGTTTCTCACTACTGTTGTAATATTAGCATATATTAGGCTATAGTAGTTTATATTTGATTTCCCACTAAATACTGACACATTAAACACATTTTCTTTAACAAAAGGTTATTCATTAATACAAACATGACAAACATGCATGGAGGCAGCATTGCCTAAGAGGCAGCATTGCCTAAGAACAGGTTGAATGTAAACATCAGCTGATGAGAATTGACATAATGGTACTGGATGCTCACTGGCCTGAATTGGATCTTAATTAAGCCAGACATCATGTTTGATGAGAGATGAGAGCCACGTGCCACTTGAAATCATTCTTATTTTTAGAGAGCCTGTGGCATCTCAGAGTTGAAACATATTCTTCATTTTGGATTGTTGTTGTGTCCTTCTCAAGGGAAAAACATGCATTCTATCCCTTACGGTACTGCCATTTAATTCATACTCATAGATGCATAGTTCAACACAATGGGACACATGTTGGTGGTGATGACAAAGAGCTACTTCAGAAACGGGAAATGGAGTCCCCTGTGAGAAAATTTGTTTTTGATTTAGTTATGAATAAACAAGCTGCCTGGGATTTTAAAAGGAACAGGCTTCATGGACAGTGTCCAATATGATTGCTGGGGTTTCAGGCCAGTGCTAGCATTTGTCACATAAAGAGTGCTGCTGTGCTGAGATTTGCATCTCATGTGGCGTTTATCTTAATTACCTCCTTATATTTTGTTTTACTGCAAACATTGTCTGTCTAATGAAATTCCACAGAGGAGGTGTATTCTGCTGATGTCTGCCAGTATTTAATATGATCTCACGTTTTCTTTTTTCCACCACCTCCACCAGCTTTGACAGTTCTTAAGGTAAGCGGATTTTACAAAGCATATTTTGTAGAAACTCAATTGAATTAGGGTTTTTTTTTCCTGAATATTTCAATGGAAATAGATTTTGTTTCCAGTGCCTAGCATAAAACTAGGGATTCAAAAATACATCAGAGTACATCACCATGCTTGTGTATTGGAATGAAAATGGTTCTTCAAATCTGAAAGTAATTTTGTGCTCCTATGTTTAGCAGAGAGAATTTGATTCAAGGGACAGTTTTAGCTTTATTCCACTTGTTTATCACAGGTGGAGCTGATGGAAAATCCTGGGTCTCGCTGGGTAATTTAATTGCAAATTTATATACAGCTCTGAGAGGGAACCATAGGTAAAGCAGATAAACATGCGCAAGGAACGAACAAAAACGGTTAAAATTATGATTCTTTCTCCATTCCTAATCATATATCTCAGAAAACAGTTTTCAAATACTTAATGGGATCAACACAAATTTGCAACATAATCTAGGCAACCTGCATTGCTGGGATTTTATACAGCTTTCCTTGGTGGTATTTTTTTCTATTAGTTTTTGATAACTACAGCTGAGGTTCAGATCAAGAGTTTAACCAGTACTTAGAACTGTCAAAATCTTAATTAAAAGTGGAAGTATCCAGCCAAAAATACATTCAAGCGAAAGTAAAAATGCGGCTACTTATAAGCGTACATGTGTCATGTATAAAAAAGTAATCGTTGTTTCTGATGTGTCACGTAATGGAGGCGAAGGCAATAGCAAGTGCAGACTGTAGTTCAGTATAGAAACAAACAACATAAATAACGTAACGTAGAAACATAAAATATAAACTAGGACATCAAGGCAGGAATGTAGCACGAACAACAAACAGCAACAAAAGACAAAAGCTAGACGGATGAGTGTGGTACAAGACAAGACTTAAATATTAGTGCTCATTAGACTCGAAACGTGAAACAGCAGTCATGTGACGTGATAGTGATGTGCAGTGGTGAATGGGAAACGTAGTTCAGTGTCGATTCCGGCATAACCCTGACATGATGAAATTAATTTCAAAATTAACTTTTTTATCTAAAACTTTTAGAACATTTTCATTTAAAGCAATTACCTGAAATACCATTTTGCCTGCAAACTTAATTCAGTCTCTGTAGGTTTCTTCTTCATATGTTAGCAATTGCTAATGAATTATAGGTGCATTAGATACATGAAAAATAAGCCTCTAATGACTAGATAGGAGGAACTGAAAAAGTTTTTTTTTTTTACTCATTGAGCCTGCCCCCATTTCCACTCATGTACACAAAGCTCCACCCCCAAAACCTATGGCGGTTCAACAAGAATTGCCATGCCAATTTGAGGTGCCATTAGCAAGGACTGTCATGACATGACTTTCAAGCACATCTGGACATTCAACTGATTGAAAGCCAATTTACAACTCTATAAACATGCAAAATTCTCCTCGTAATGATTTAAGATCATATATGATTTTTTTTCCATCTACACTACACACTGGTTCTGAGACAATGGCTTAAACATTTTTTTTTACCATTTTTATCATTTTTACATAGTTTTCCACATTATTTGTACTAGTAAGAAATGTTTTTTTTTACAATGTTTTCAAAATATTTACCATTAGCTAGAATTTGACTTGCTGCCTAGCCAATTTAAGTTACAGGAATCGATGCTAGTCTAAACGGACATTAGCAAAGAAAACAGGTTAACTTAGTTAAATATAACCAGTTAATGTTAGCGAATTGGCAAAACTTACTTCAACATGCTTTTCCAAATTAAATGGAGGTCTTGCCTTCTTGGGAGGCAAAGAAGTGATCATTTTATACACGTCTTTGCTTACTCCAGCATATTGAATCATTTTACTGAGGCAGGGGGCAAGGGGCGCTCATCCTCAATTTTCACATTGCCGTCTGGTGTCTTATACACCTCCAGAAACACATGGGTATGTACAGAGCTAACTACATTGTATAGAATATAGAATGAGTCACAGCAGATGATGAATTGGCACGATTTTTCTACATTGATGAATTTGATTGGATTGGATGTCAATTCGTTTGTCTACTTGATTGGTATAGCATATAGTCATTGGCTGGATAAGAGGAGAAGAGACCTTCATGATTTGTAATTAGTACTCTGAATGTATAAATAAAAATATAAAGAGTGAAAAGTTTTTTTTTTTTAATTAATTAAGTAAGAGTACAAGTATTCAATTTCAATACTCAGGTAAAGCATAAATATGCTCAAATAATAAGTATAGGGATGAAATACAGTAACTCTAGTATTTTCCACGCCTGGTTTTCATGCTTCAAAGGAGAATGTAAAACAGCACAATTTGTTTGTCAGGATGCTTTGTGCGGTTCACACTGTAATGCAATGCCAGTATCTGTACCTGTACATGTTTAGTGCTCCAAATCTTTGTATCTGTATCTATATTAGGATTTAGTCCTGAAGTGAGCGTGGCCTAAATCGGAAGCAGTTATTTTGGTGTGTACCTGCTTGTGACATAATCCATTTCTGTCAGTGCATCGCTCACATTTAATTCATTTGGTCATTCTTTGTCCTGTGAGCTTCATACCTGAGTGCTCACTCATTCCACTGAGCTTTATAACTGACTATTCACCCACAAAAAAGATGCAGACCTGAACCTTTCTAGCAAGCTTTCTTTAAAAAAAAATAAAAATAAATAAAAATAAAAAAAATAGTGCGCATCCTATTCATATCTGTATTCATATTTGTATGTCTGTCCATTCCTTTCTGTTACATTCCTACTTACTGACTTTTGGGTTCAGGAGGTAAGTGAAGTAAGACATTTGAACGCTAGATGCAAAATGAATGTGTTTATTGTTATGGAATGCTCAAATCTCAGACTTAATTTGGAAAGTAATTCAAACCAAAAGGCATTTGAGCCAAAATCCTGTCGCATGAACAAAGCCAGTGTTTAAATGGGCTATGGTGCAGAGGGCAGATGATTCTCAAATAGCTGTCAAAATGAATAGTGCAAGAGGCTGATTAACACACGAGCGGAAAAACAAATCATCTTCTTTCAAACTGCAGAGCCCTCTGTGTTTCATTTTGTAAAGCCCTCTCCACTCCGGCATTCACTGTGTTCTGCATAATTTCTTAGACAGTTCATAAACCATTGCCCAATCTACCCATCAAATCCATATGAGAGAAATCGAATTATATTACAAAGTAGTGCTAATAATGCCATTTAAAGTCTCTTGATAATAAAGCCATGCAATTCACACTGAAAATGAATTGAATATTTCCTTCTTTTCTCCGTTCCTTTATTCAAAGGCATCACGTCTTATTTCAAGAGGGGCCTATAATATGTGGCCTGCCAGTGAACAGCAGAATTATAATCTGTAAATGCTCATTGTTCCCTTTTGTGAGGGCTTTGTTCTATGAGACTGGATTGTGGCTCTAAAGTCTGTTGGTTTGAATTGCTTTCTAAATTAACCCTGAGATTTGAGCACTCCATAACAATAAACATACTCATTTAGCTTTATTAAGGTTGAAATGTCTTACTTCACTTCGCTTAGATTTGTAATTAATTTGAGTGTTGGGATCAGGGGTGCCTATGCACACAATGTTTTCAGACTTTACAATGCCACATGTGAAGTTGACTCAAAAACACGCAATTGAAAAGAGCCACAAGAGGAGTGCAAGAAGAACTCAAGAGTGACAAGTAAAGCGAATGTCAAAAGGAGCTTATTATGAGACTCAAACAAAGAAGCGAGAATGGTTGCTGGAAAAAAGTGGAGAAAAACATTATCATTTCTATAGCATTCTTGGTCCTCTTGGACTCTGCTTGTCCTCTGATATTAGAGAACAAATTAATTTTGTGGCACCTGCAATAAAAAGGCAGCTCAAAGGGGAGAAATTAAGATAAATTATTAAAATTGTCAGTGTTTTAGAGATAATTTGTTATTGGAGTGCTCTGCTGCCAAGGTAAATGGTGTTAGAGAATCCACTGTTTCCATGTAAGAGAAAGTATTGGCTTGTAATTAAAAAAAAAAAAAAGATATTTTTAACAATTGGGGTTGAGAGCTTCACAGGTAAATCTCAGAAAGATTAGTCTTTTTCACTTTAAGACTTTGTGAATAAAACAAAAAGCATTGGCAGAAACTGTATATTCTTCCTTTCTGGTAGGCCTACATCTAAAACATATGAGTATTTTAAAAATTAGACAATATACAGCTTGTAATGTTGTAGAAAAATGCTCAGCTCAGACCACATGAAGCTCAGTCTTCTCCCTTTTCCATTTATTTATTCATTTTGAATTAATTCACTTTATAGATGATAGCATGTGACATGCTCCCAGACAAAACACTTTGTCCAGAGCAAATAATATTATCGATTTTCTTTCATCACAGACATGTTTGGTCTAAGCTTGGTTTCTGTGCATAGACGGTTGTGATATATTCAGTATTGTGCAGGATTACTGTAATGGAATAGCAATGCTAATTTTGGCTGCTTGAATGTGTTAATAAGTACCATGAAAAAGAAAAGTTTTGTAATCTTGTGCAATGTAAGCTTCTTTGCAGTGTGGACATTCGGTGCCCTGTATAAGTATTTATCCCCTGGAACTTTTCCACTTAATTGGGATTTTTACCATTTGATTTATGTAATATGTCTAACATTTGAAGGTGTATTTTTAATTGTGACAAATTTTAATTAAACAAAAAATATTCAATAAAAAGCAGATATCATTTGGTTGCATAAGTATTTACCCACTGGGTCAATACTTGGTACAACCACATTTGGCTGTAATTACAGCTGCAAGTCTCCTGGGATGAGTCTCTATCAGCTTTGGGCATCTGGATCCTGAAATTTTTGCCCATACTTCAGCAATTTCGAAGTCTTGCCACAAATTTCCAAATTTGTTGCAAATTTGCAACAAATTTCAAATTTCATTACAAATTTCCCCATTGGGGATGAATAAAGGATTATCTTATCTTATCTTAAATCATTAAATTGAGGTCTGGTTTTTGACTGGACCATTCTAACATATTCAGGTCCTTGGATGTGAACCACTCGAGTGTAATTTTGGAAATATGCTGTTGAACACTGAACCTCTGCCTCAGTCTAAAGTCTTTCACAGACTGAAACAAGTTTTCTTCTAGGATTGCTGTGTTTTGGCTCAAACTTCTTGCCTTGAACTCTGACCAGTTTCCCAGTCCCTGCTGACAAAAAGCATCCCACAAAATGATGCAACCACAATCATGCTTCACCGTGAGGATGGTGTTCTCAGGGTGTTGGGATTCTGCCAAATGTAGCACTATGTGCCAGGGCCTAAAAGTTCATTTTTTGGTCTTAGCAGGCCAGACAACCTTTTCCCCATGTTTGCCATTTGACCCCATTCTTCCATATAGCCCAGCTGTGGTTGTCCAGTGAACAAATTCTCCCATCTGAGCTGTGGACTCCATTCAACTAATGATTTAACAATTAATTCTATTTCTGTTCCAGGTTGTAACACTCAAATTTGTGCAAGGCACTGTACACATATATAGTACAAAACTTTAATAATGCACACGCACTGCTGATTTTGGTGCTGACTTTGTTTAAAAGCTTGCCAATTCAGTGTGCATATGTACATGTAATCTATCCATTTTACAATTCTGCATGATTGTGCTCATTTCAGGTGCAGTCGGTTGTATAATTGTATAAAATGGCAAGCATCTAGAAGTTTGCTAATTTGATGTAGGATCATGACACAACCACCAAAATGAATGTGCATCCTGTCACCCCAACCTTTTATTTGTTATTCGTGTCTGTGTGTTACAGCTCTTGGCGCTAAGATGTATAATAGCACCGTGCAGGGCCCGCTTGTGCAGAGACGGACCGCAAAATGGCTTCGCCTAAAATGCGAGCCCGCTGAGCTAACTCGGGGGGTAGTTAGTGCTTATTTGATGGACGGTCCGCCAAACAGCTCAGCCTAGAAACCAAAAGCCTCAAGCGGGGCACAAACCAGGTTGCCTCTATACACCAAGCTGTAGCGCCACCTCCTGAGCTAACTCCGGGAGTAGTAAGGACGACTGTCGTAGTGCTTATGTGATACTGTGAAGGGTACAGGATTGGGAAACTTAGAGCCTATGGCTCAACAAAAAAGCACCGCGGCATGGTGGGAAAATAACACAAAATGGCCCTGTCGTTTGGCCGAACTTGAAAGAACTGAATCTTTCCTTAATATTAAATATATCCAGCCCTGAACCCTGATATTCACTTTTCTACATATAAACCTCAACATTCGCTTTTCTCCTCATAAACCTCAACATTAACTAGACACAGCAGGATAACGCCATTCTGCTGGCTGGCACAGAACTATGTCCGCACGGGGAGTGAGGCAATTGGAGGGCTTATGAAGAGGCGCGGCCAGGTGCTGCACATTTACACTGATTACCTGCATGAGAGCGCCGCGTTATAAAAGCTCGTGCAGGTGGCCGCAGATTTGCCTGAGAAGGCGTTACACTGTGTGCTTGTTGCTTGCATTTTAAATTGTGAAAACCTATTTTTAAACCATTTGAAGAATAGCTATTGCCATAATTTGTAAATGATGATAAATGTAAATGATGCTTTGGGTAAAAGCAGCAAGCAGTTAGAAATACAGAAATCGTCTCATGCACTTAACTCTGTGTTAGATGATTTTAGTTCTCCAATTTTTAGATTCATAGCTAATTTTCACAGGCC
The DNA here is from genome assembly GCF_027358585.1 of Pangasianodon hypophthalmus. Lineage (NCBI taxonomy): Eukaryota > Metazoa > Chordata > Actinopteri > Siluriformes > Pangasiidae > Pangasianodon > Pangasianodon hypophthalmus. The sequence continues at coordinate 7,387,058 of NC_069716.1, forward strand.
AAACGGGAATTGTAAACGTGTTTTGATAGTGCAACATAGAATAATTGATTGACAAAAGCAATAATCAAGTTGTTTGGATATCTATGGAAAGAATAGGGCACAACTGTGACTCTGCTTAGAGGAAAAAATACAGTGACGGGGTAAGCAGGGCATTAGTCAGAGACGCAACCAAGAAACCAGGGAAAGCTGTCAGCATGATGCTACCACCACCACGCTTCACCGTAGACATGTTGTTTTCAGGGTGTTCATATTATTTCAATTTTTTATTTGTAAATAATTTTGAAAACTATATTGATTTTTTCCCCCACTTCAATAATATGGGCCATTTTGTATAGATTCATAATGTATAATCCCAGTTAAATCTATTTCAGTTTCAGGTTGTAAGACCAGGAAATGTGAGGGTGAACACTCATGCAAGGTCCTGTATCTCTACAGTTTTGTTTTAATCCATGTGCTTTTTGGTGTAAGTCCTATTATCAAGTGCTTAAAGTACACCAAACGTTATTCATCTGAGGGGTTTAAAGCAAGCATAGTCACTCATTCACGGAGTAGGCACAAAGCATGAAATTAATGTTTAATATCCATTGCATGATTTCAATGCCTGATGATTACAACAGAAACTGTACTTCAAATGAAAAACATTTTTTTTCCAACCAGTTCTGCAAACAGGAATCATTTTGAGCCAATTCAATTTTTATATATTATATATGCATTCAATATTTATGTAGTATACTGTATTTATATTCTTTCCCTTTTCAAATACATACTCAATTCACAAAAATGATTCCCTTGAGGTGTTTATAACTACGCTGTGCAGATGTTTCTACTGTAGTTCATATAGGAACTTTATTTGTGAGTACTTAATTGTATGATCTTCCCTTTAAAAATTAAATATATTTAAGAGAAGAAGTCATGTATACTTATTCTCTTCTTTGATAAACTACTAATAATGTGGTAAATATTCAGGTTTACTTATATTAGGTTCACATTCAATTATTTATAGGTTTTTATGTGATAAATTTTTAAAACAGTAAAAAATGTGCTCAAGATATATTTTATATGCCATTTAAATTGTATGCGGAGAAGAAATTTTAAACATCTTTTACTTGGATTTATATAAAACCTACTTGTTTGGGCACCACTGTGGAAGAAACATCTTCTCTTTAAATGTGCTATATAAATGAAGGTGCCCTGAAGTGATACATTAAACTAACCAATGGAGGAAAAAAAGGCAGAAGAAATTATTTTTTAAACCCAGTTCAGGTATATGGTTGCTTCCTGTGTCTTGGATTCTTGGAGCTTTAGTGTGATAGGGGTTGAATTAACAATATCTTTTAAAATTTATATCAGGCCTTATTAATGCACACATTTATAGCAGATTTTATTTTTCTGGTTCTCCCAAAAACATGTCAGTAGGTTGATTGGCTATGCTAATTTTCCCCTAGGTGTGGACAAGTGTGTAAATGTGTGTGTCTCCAGAGTGTATCCAGGGTGTATTCCCAGCTCACACACAGAGTTCCAGAGATTCCACAACCGGAAGCGGTTACTGAAGATAAATGAATGAATGAAATACATGTATATACACCATATGGCCAAAGTATGTGGACACCCCTCTCTATTATTGAGTTCAGGTGTTCCAGCCACACCTATTGCTAACAGGTACATAAAGCATAAAGCACATAGCCATGCAGTCTCCATAGACAAACACTGGCAGTAGAATGGGTCGTACTGAAGAGTTCAGTGACATGAAAAGTGGCATTGTCATAGGATTCCATGTTTGCCACATTTCAGTTATGTTATTATGGTGAAATGGAAGTGTCTAGGAGCAACAACATCTCAGCCACAAAGCGGCAGACCACACAAACTCACAAAGCGAGACCGCCGAGTGCTCACTACCGAGTTCCAAACTGCCTCCTGAAGCAACATCAGCACAAGAACTGTGCATCAAGAAATTCATGAAATGGGTTTTCATGGCTGAGTAGCTGCATACAATCCTAAGATCACTACAAGCAATGCCAGTTGTCAGCTGGAGTAGTGTAAAGCACATTGCCACTGGACGTTGGAGCAGTGGAAACATGTTTTCCAGAGTGATGAATCACGCTTCACTATCTGGCAGCCTGATGGACAAATACCTATGAACACTACCTACCGGAATGCATAGTACCAACAGTAACATTTGGTGGAGGAGGAATAATGGTCTGGGGCTGTTTTTCAGGGTTTGGGCTCAGGCCCTTAGTTACAGTGAAGGATAATGTTAATGCTACATTATACAAAGATATTTTAGACATTTGTATGCCTCTTTTTGTGGAAAAAGTTTGGGGAAGGTCCTTTCCTGTTCCAGCATGACTGTGCCCGTGTGCACAAAATGAGGTCCACAATGACTTGGTTAAATGAGTTTGGTGTGGAGGAACTCCAGTGATCTTCATGGAGCCCTGACTTCAACCCCACTAAACACCTTTGGCATGAATTGGGACTCCAAAATCATAGAAAGCTTTCCCAGAAGATTGGAGGCCATTATAGCCACAAAGAGGGACCAGCACATCTTAATGCCCATGGTTTTGGAATCGGATATCCAACAAGCTCATATAGGTGTGTCAAGTACAGATATTGCATTCTAAACTCACCAGGTATTATTCATTTTTCATTTAAGTATTATTATAGATTTATACTGTGGTAGATTTAAGTTTATGCATATTAACCAATTATGGAAAAATCCTAAATAACTAATATATTTAAACATTGTTAATATTAATATTTACCTGTAAGCTGCTTCCAAGAAATACTGTCAGGAAAGAATGAGCTCTGTTCTGACAGTGGGCAAATCCCATAGCATCTAGTCATGTTGGCTTCCTCTAGCTTATCATAGCTAAAGGCTGTCTGATGTATCAAACAAAAACATTTCTCTCCTCAAGAGACTGACACAATATAAGAAAAGGATTTAGGTTTAGGAGGCAAAATCAAAAACAGGTTTTTCCACCAGTATTCGTCAGATTCAATAATGTTCATCACAGTGGATGTGACAAGTATACATCCAAGCATGAACAAAGTCGAGATCTTAGAGATAAAGCTGCATTAACATCTGGGAATTCATATGTTCTGTCTTCTCATGGGGGGCATTAAAGAGGTACAGTCACTTTCTGACACACAGTCCTTCGAGACTGCAATTGTTTTGGGTTCCACAGGGGAGAGATTGGATGCTAACAGTCTTGCAGTTTTATGGAGTGCAATTCAGGTTCAATAGTTATTTCACACAGCTGCGTGCACAGTAAGAAGTTTAAAAGTAGTTTGAGAATTTAATTGCTTTGCGTGATATAATTAGTTTCAACCTAATTTATTCATATAACCTAATCATGAATATAACCTAGTTCATATTATTTAATATTCATAAATACATTTGTAATTGCAGCTCAAACAGCAAGAATTTACAAAAATGAAAGTATACTGTATCTGACATGTTGGGGGGTTTAATTATTCTTTTGTAGAGTAAAGGTGAATTATTTGGCTTCTTCTTGAAACACCATTAGACAAAAGCCAGTGAAGCATGGAAAGTTCTGTAACAAGTGAAAGTTCTTGTGACAAGGACACAGAGATGTAGTACCAAATGAAGCTTGTAGCTACAGGAAGCTAGGTGCTACGTGTGTGTGTTCTTGTTATTTTAGGTTGTTTTAGAACAAAAAATCCATAATGCATCTATTTTTATGTTGACGTTAAAGGTTTGCTGTGCTGTATCTCCATGTTGTTGTTTTTTGGGGTTTTTTTTTTGCTTGTAATTAAGTGATATTAGTGTTTATAAAATGCTTACAACAAATTACTACAAATATACAAAGAATTATAAGCACAGTTATAATGATTTATAAACATGGGCTTCATAGAATAGTTCTTTAAAAAGGAACTGCCCCAGGAATCTGACCTCAGAAGATGAGAACAGGCTTTTGGAGAAGATTCGATAAATATACTCTCCATTTACTTTCTGTGTGCTTTATGCAGGAGCTTTGAACTGAGGTCCAATAATATTTGAACAATATTACACCTACCTGATCTTTGTTCTCAGTGGACTCTGCAGTGAGATTAACCAATTCCCACACCACACTAACACAATGCTGACGTTCACATTCTCCACAGTGCTTGACTGAAAACAAAAGGAAGAAGAAGCTTAACTAGAAGGTCTAATTCAATAAAATACCTATATAAGTCTCTCAAGTATAAATTATCATTGATAATTGAAATCAATTCGAAACAAATTTATTTCCCATAAGGTAACGGCTTATCCAGACATACCAGTAAGCATTTCTAAAAGTTTCAAGCCTCCAGCATGAGGTGACTTTCCGATTCCCTACTCATACCACAGTAACCCTGGAGAAATCTCGATGAGAAGATTTGTGGGGGAATTTCACAGTACAGCAACAAACAATAATAAAAGGCTTTTTTCAGCAATAGCATCCCTCTTTTCTCTTTCAATAGGAGGAGGAAGTAGCTGAAATGCCAAAACTTCTATCAGAAGCACATTGTAATCTGCTAGGACTGGTGCTCTTCATTTTGTTCACAAAGGCACAAAGTCATAGGGTCAGCTTAAGGAAGTGAAGATTCTCTCTGACTCGGCCGTATGAAAAAGAAAATTATATATAGAGGAACTCAGTATACTGTGTGGGAGAGACTTTTCTCTATCCAAATGCCATATGCAGAAATCATAGCTTTAGGGCAAACAGATAAAAGTTCAGTAAGTGTCAAGAAAAAGAAAGATGACATACTGAGAAAGAGAGAATAAAAGAGGGATGAGCAAAACGGGGGAAAAATCAATGCTTTATCTGTGTCCCCGTGCATTAAATCCTATTTGGCAGAACATCAAGATAATTGCATTCACTACTCTCTCTCTCTCTCTCTCCATCTCTCTCAATCTCTCTCTCTCTCTCTCTCTTTCTCTGCAGGTGCCATAGCAATTGATTGAATTACTCAATTAATTAATGCATCTCTAAACACGATTAGGAAATCCATTGCCACATGCATCACTTATTGACTTCCAAAATGGGTCGTTTGTTGTAAAACCATCCTGAAATTAAATCAGCGACACCCGTGGATTTGGATATTGACAGCATGCTGCATCTTAATGCTGAAATCACAACTTTAAATCTTTCCAAGAGTTGATATACTCTGATATATTGCGTCTACATTGCACAGACTACAAAGTAGTATTTGATTGACATGTCCTATATGCTTGTGATATCTCTGATTAGGGCAACTGTTGGAAATTGGCATGCAGTGAAGAGCTATGAATTTACAGTGCTTTTATGTAATCTTAAAAAAGCTGGCTTTTTAGAAATCGTAAGATGTAGTTCATAGGTACTAGACATGTAACCAAATACGAATGCAACATTTTGTATGAAAAGAAATGTGTTTTTAAAAAATACGGGTATGTTAAATACGGTATACAGTTTCACTCAGTTTTAGGCTACTAGGTTGTTTATATTTTGTGAATTAGAATAAACTAAATCTAATGAACTAAATTAGTATGGGCAGGTACAAACAAAAATAACTGAGCAAACAGGATTACAAATCCACTAGTTAAGACCACTTATGAACTTGAGTGATGTAGCTGAGGTTGAGGAACTGTCAGAGCCAAAATTCACAGATCATGCTGACAAATTTTTCCATTTTTTCCCATTTTTGCAGGGGAATAGTGGGGAAAAAAAACACTTAAAATCCATTCCAGTTTAGGTCACATCCACTTTAGGTTTAAATCCAAATATCTGAAGCATTAAAAAATACAGTTGCAGATATTGTCAATGCGTTACAATCCCTAACTCAAGTTGAGTTGATGGTTACACAATAAACTGCCAACTTATGTGTATATGTATGCAAACTAGTGCACAAATTTATGAACCCAAAAGAATATTTAATCCCTCACCCAGGATTTAAGAGGACCATAAGCCCCCACTGCCATGAGAAACAGTGTACACTCTCCCACCTATCCACCTCCACACTATTTGTAACTCTATTTTTCTATCCCCATCTGTTTCTATGGTCTCTTTCACGTTGTGATGCTCATGGGTTCATGCTGAGCAGGACCTTGATAAGCTCCTATTTCCTGCCGTTTTCTCTACCACCTCTCTTCCCACTCAAGCAAAGATCCTTCTGTCCCCTAGATGAACTATGTCTTCTTCTAAAGCCAATTGCCACATATGTTTCACTTCTTTCTGTCTTGAGACAAAAGACACCAATTAATACAGGGTTTCATAATTGCACTGATTGGCCGGATTATTACACTGGTATGCCTAATAAATGGGCGATTCAGTAAATATGTAAATGTGTTTCTATATTTAGATTAGATTCATCTTTATTGTCATTGTCCAGAGTACAAGGGTTCCAAGCCAATGAAATGGAGTTCCATCCAGAAGTGCAAATAGCAACATAGCATTAAATAGTGTAAATGACGTAAGATGGCAGTAAAGTACAATTACAGTACAAGTGGCAATTACAGTGTAAATGACATGAGTCATGTATGACATGTGAGTCATTTTTAGCAGCAGGGACTAGGAAACTGGTCAGAGTCGAGGTCAAGATAGATGGAGCCAAGTACAGGTTGTAACACTAGAAAATGTGAAAAATCCTTATGCAAGACACTGTTATGAGTGTGTTAGGGCATTTATGCATCAGGTTTCAGCCTCCTGTTTCTTTAGCCCCATGGTTCTCAAAGTGAGGTCCAGGGAACCCTAGGTGTCTGTGATTTTTTTTTTTTTTTAACCATATGACAGTGGTGGAGATTACTATCAACTAGAATCAAGTTTAGTTTAGTTATCATTGTTGTAAGAGTAATTGACAGGTCACTTGAACTGAAAAGGGTTAATCACAAACTTGATAACAAAAAACATAAAAATTTAATATAACTGATATTTTAATAAACCACGAAGCACTGTTAATATGATACAAAGTGTCAGGAATGTACATCAGGATGGCTGGAAAGCTCAGGAATAAAATTCTCTAATGTCTTGAATGAATTCATATGATGACACATACAGTGTATGGCCTAATATTCTTAAAATTAAATCTGTTCTATGATCATTAGGGGGTAATGTTGAAAATTGTTTTGCTCCGTTAGGGGTCCATGGATGCAAACTGCCTGAGAAGGCCTGCGATAGCATAATGCACAAGCATAATAATATGTCTATTAAAAGCAATCATGTAGTCATGTCTTTCAAAAGCATAATAGTGTTTGTCAGATGCTATAAATGTAAATCTAAACTGGGAACACATGGCCAGAAGTACCAAGCTTGGATGATGATAATAATAATAATAATAATAATAATAATAATAAATGTGGGCCGAAGGCTTACTGAACTAGTTCTTGTAGTGGATTACAATTAATTACATCTTACTTACAAAATAGCATATGCTGTAAGCTTTATAATAAGTTCTCCACCCATTGTTGTGACTTTTGTTTTGCTTTGTCTTTTTGTTCACAAGTTTATCAGTGAATCAGTATGACATTAAAACTTTGAGCTCCTCTTTTAGAAATATTATTTATTTGACTTTCCCAAATATGCTATCTAGAGTATTTTTATAGAACTAAACTTATTTTTTTTCTTATTTTGTAATATACAGTATCTCTTTGATACAGAAAATGAATCTCCTCTTTAGTCCTAAGCTTGTTGATGGTTCAGTGGTTGACAATTTCTACCATTTCACAGCACGTTTCAAAGCCTGGCAAGATTTGCATTTTTAGTTACAAGCCTAATTAAAAAAAAATAATAATAAGTTCAGATGTAAGAGCATACTGCAGCCACATTCATGTTCTACACAAATCATGTTCAATACTGTGCCGTCTACGTACGTACATGGCCTTCAGCATATACACAGAGCTTGAATGAACATTATCCTGCTGTCAGAAAGATTTTGAAACAAGAACTGGGGATGATGACAGCTGCAGTGACTTTAACAACACAGTGACTTTTGGCCACAGCGTCCACCATCTGTCTCGCCAGGAGCAGGATTCTCAGAAATTTCTCTATTATAGATTTAATATGAGGTCTATGTCTAGTTATGGCAGATGTTGACCAGGGTTAAGATCTGTGTCCTAAAAAAGAATTGAAAACGTTTTATATCAATTCAAATACAAGACTAAGCTCCCTTGCTATCTTCCCATTCCTCACCCACTAGCCAACCGGCAGCCGCTGGATAAACACTGCTAGCATGGTGAGGTGCTGCTCATAGCTAGCATTCTACATTATCCAGACTGCTAACAACACACTAGAGATGAGTTTCTCCTTTAAACTTTCTTTCTTTCTTTCTGCCAAGCCATTTTTAACTCCCTCTATGAATCTTATCATATCTTCTACCTCCTTCAATCTCCCTCCTGCTATCCAAAAATCCAAAACTAACATCAGAAAAATATGGGTTAGCCAAATGCAAGAAACACTATCACATAAAGGGTCATACACAGAACTCAATCCAGAAATCCATTAACTTAATGATAAATGCACTTAATGCACTTAATGCTAAAAGTTTGCTTATATACAAATAACTACAGTGTCTAACTTTAAGTGGAAATGGATAATTTCTTTTAATAAAAAGCAAATTTTGACTTTTCTTATAATTTAAAAGATCAAATTTCACTATGTGGCCTTCACACACAAAAAAACTTTAAAATATAAAAATATTTTATTGCTGTTAAAAATATACATATGCGTAGTACATTGTACATGATTTTTAACCTTTTCCTGTTATTTGTTTTCTTGATATTCATGCTGTTCCACTGAGTATTAAGTAGCTATTATGTACATTAAAGTCGTTTGCTTTCTAGCTGCCTAGAATGCATTGTATGATAACAACCAAGATTTGTGGTGTAATGGTCTGACTTCCTATGTTAAGGAAAAAAGTGGATATTTGAGATAGTAAATGTTGCTTTTTCAATATTAAAATTGCTGTCTTATTTTCTAAATGGTCATTTTGCCAGCAGCAGTAATGATACTGCATATGATTTAACAAAATGTACCTTTAATAATAAAAACATACACATATAAATACTGAGCTTGAATGGTTTACACAATAAAATTTCCTTAATCTGCCTTCTAAAAGCTAGTCCATTATCATCCTTCGCTCATTCCGTTCTCATTCCATTGCTAAAAGAGCATTCTGTGAGATCTGAAGCACTGCCCCATTTGTGCAGTAAAGTGAAAGCTTTGAGCTTTAATGCTGTCTCTTCCACATGTTCACGATCTCGCCAGTCTTTACTGGTTTGAATCTTGTGTTTTATGAACAACATAAAGATGTGTCTGAAAAATTCTATGGACCTGTTCTCCTGGTCAATTTGGAAGAGTGTAACAAATAGGACCCAAGTGTTATGAAAATAGGAGAAACTGGCAATGTTTCTCCAATATCTTTAACATGGACTCTCATTTTGTTTTGTATTGTGCTGTCCTCCTCTACGACCATTGGGAACATCTGGTTGATGAGCTGTCCACAAGCTCCACTGCATTACTCCTTAAGACTTCTAGCGAACCTTCTGGGAATGTCTGCTCCTGACATACTGTCTTCACAATCCTGTGGGCGGCTGGCGCTCAGCCAAAGTTTACACGTTACCAGGGTAGCCAAGGGAATACCGGCAACACTACCACAGCCATTACAGATAACTGAAATGATTATAGAAAACATTTCTTTGTGGAATGCACTTCCAAAGAGGAGCGAGTATTATTTTCAGAATTCCCCAGATGCTCTTGCAGATGGGGAAGGCAATTTTCTTCCCTTTCCACTTGCTTCATGAAATGATATTTAAGCAGAGAACAGAAGCATGCTTCATATTTGGGGAGTTGCTAGGGACTGTCTTTCATAATCATCCACCCACTCAAAGAAAACAGGTTCTCAACAATCACAGCAACATTCAAAGCAGTTCAGGCTGTTGCGATTACATACTTTCAAGCATTCAGTCAATTCGTGTCTAAATTAATTTAGCACAGGCACTTTAGAATAGATGGGCTCCAAAGGCTTTCGAGCTTTGAATTTGATCACAGTCATTTGTAATGAAATCACAGTCGCAGGTGAGAATAGAGGGTCTTGTGATTATCCGACTGCAATTCCAATGAACAAAGTCAGTACTGTGTCAGTAAGCGCAAACCACACAAGACAGTTTTGAATGTTTGTTGGCCCATACTAACAAATGAAAGCTTCTCTGAAGTTTCGTTGATGTAAGAAGAAAGGGAAGATGAAGAAAGCATGGCAGATGTGTGGGAATTCCTCTGGCCTTTGAGCTGCACAAAAACACGCTTCAACAGAGAGGGAATAGTGCATGTCTTCATTATTCTCCTCTCAGAAAAAGAGAGAAGATGAAATGCTACTATTTCCATTACTGAATAAGCAGAAAGGCCTTTTGGGACAGACTGTAGCTTTATATAATTATTTATGCTTTAAGTATCAAGTGATGTGTTTGTGCATTTCTTAAAACTACAAAATGGACAAATTGGAAAAAAAAAAAAAAAAAACATGAATTTGAGATGGATAATGAATGAGCTTGTGTGCATCACCCCCCCCCCCAAAAAAAAAATATATATATATTTTATTTATTTTTTTCCAGAGAGAGAGATAAATGGTTATCAGAGAAAAAAAAACAGTGTGTGGGGGTGTTCAATGAATACAATAATAGAATGATACTGAATACAATGATTTTTCACTCAGAAAACTGTAGAAACTACTTACTCTTCCTCCAACAAAGATAATTCCTAAAAAAAAAAAAAACATTTCTCAAAATGTGTGGCAAAATCACTAGCACCACTAAAATATTTAAAATAAAAATAGATTATCATCTTTAAAAAAGTGTTTCATATAATATACAGTGTATCCAACACATATTTCCCAAAATAAATAAATAAACATAGCTCAAAGTTCAAAGTTCTGGCAAGCATTCATATGCTTTGTCAGGTTTTTTTTTTTTTTTTTTCCTGGCAAATCAAAACAGGTACATTAATGTCTCATCAAATCTATCTTATTCCCTTCATTATATTTTCAAGTGTCAGTCCAGAATGTCCTCATCACTCAAGCTTTATATTTTAGTCACAGATTGGTCTGGGAATTCATTATAATTTCACATGGGAACAAGGAACCTGTCTCAGGAAGAGAGAATACTGTGCTGTTCCTGTTCTTCAGATTCAAATATCCATTCCTACTGAGGAATCAGTTAGGAATTAATGCATCACACATACTGCCATGAATGACTGGTGTCATGAAAAAAACATGAAAACTTATAATGTGTAAGTGTTTTTGTTGGATTTCATACAAATAATGCTGTAAAACCTAATGTTGTAAAGCCATAAACTCAACCGTTCACAAAAATTGATACTGTGTGAATTTCATTGTGCATATTCTAACAAAGGTGCAATGTGAATAGTGAGTATAGTGATATACTCAAGCTATATCAATACACTCAATCTGTATAAAACTTTAGTCTAGGTTACGGTTTATAACTTTTTTCAACTGTAATGGACAGGAATCAACAGTTTTGGGGGATCCATGTGCATGAAGTGTAATGTCAAAACTCAAACCTTCATCCAACATAACCAGGCCAAAAGAAATATCTAACACAATAATCCAAAACACAGGCAACGGGCAAGGGCTCGGCAAAGCAGTCAGACAAAATAGCAAGGCTCAGAACATGCAAAAACTAGGCAGTTTGCAAGACCTTGCAAAAAAAAAAAAAAGTGTTTGTGAACCATGAGCTTATATATGCTACACAGGAAGTTGACAGGAAGATGTGAGTAGTGTAGAAGAAGAGTCTTTATTACTCGGGGCGGGGCCCTCTGCAGGTGTGGAGGTATACTGTCGCAGGTGGGTGTTTGTTCCCTCACTCAATTGAATCTGTTTAAAATTTCTAATGAGATCAGGTCAAATCCACCTTATGTAAAGAAACAGAAGTGAACAACAAGAAGACTGACCTCTTTCATATATACAGCCTTGCATTTTGGCTTGGCTTGCAGTTTCAACAGCTAATGAGATATTTGATCAAAAACAAAGCATTCATTAGCCTCCTGACATTTCGTGTGACATTTCAATAAGGCTTAATTAAAACCAGAACATAAGGAAAATGGATTTAAAAATAGCTTAGGTCAAACATTTAGTGTGTTGAATGTGTCTAAACACTGCTGCTTCTGATCACTGTAAGTACAGAGAACGTAAATGATGGCAGTTTAAAGAGACATCTAATTACTTCACTGATCTAGCGTTATTGATGTTGTTGGTATAAGTATGATGGGCAGTTTAATTTTAGCCGCTTTTTTTTTCTTGAATTAAAGCTCATTTTATTTTATTATTAGTTGCTGCCTATTATCTGAAATGCTGACCTTGAAGATTAACATGCCCGCTTAATTAATATGCATGCTTTTGCTTGTAAATGAATATTTTTCAGATAATTCTTTTTTTAAAAGCTTTAGGCTAAAACAAAGGGTGCTATATAATTTGCAACCTTAATCTTTTCCAAGATCCCTAAGTTATCCATAGCTTTAATATATAGTACTGGTGAAAGTTGGGTACACGTGAAGTTGTTTTGTGATGTATCAAAAAATTTATCTAGAATCACTTTATTATGTAGAATATTAATAAATAAATAAAAAACAAATGTATAAATAAATTTGTATTTAATTTAAGCATGAGTATTTGAGCTTAATGTACTGACCTGCTAATGCAAATGGAGATTAAAACAATTAAAACAATTTTTCAGCAAGCACACTAAGTGCACGTTTTTAACTGACCAGTATTTTTTTTTTCAGCACTCTAATGAGCCATTTAAAATGTGAAAGTTTTTCCTAATGGTTCTAAATATAGTGCTCCATTCTTGTCCATTTTCAGTCACACAAACCAAATATTGACTCCAGTGAATGTGAATAATGTGCACTATACATTCAGCATTATTAGGAAACAGGAATGATTATCCTAATGTACTGCTGAATTCAGGATCAGGATGGTTCTTGTTTTTAGCAGAGACTGAAATGCTTCACTTTATTATGAGAATTTTTTTTTTTTTTTGGTGAAGTTAGGCAACAGGTCACAAGATTATCCCAGTTATTATATGCCTCTGAATTACAGCCCAAGTCTGAATCTCACCTGCGATAATTGCTCATTGCCACAACACAGGCTTTCCATTTTATGTGTGCATGCAGGTGCTGTGAATAATTCTGTCCTTTGTTCCCCTTGAATAGACATTCATTTCTTTACTAACTATTTCCAGTCCCCATGCCAAATATTAAGTGTCTGTGAATATATTGGCCACCGAAGTGCTGTGTATTAATGGGCTTGAACGCCTACTGACTTTTAAATGAAAATGTGGATGTGCAGCATATGACTTGACAAGTAAATATTTTTGCCATCCTATTTCTCCAGACAGTAATATTTTATGAGCATGCAAGAATGTTCCAATTAGTTGCACATCCTTCAAGGGCAGACCACTGACTGCATCGAAAAGAACTAATTTCTCCTAGCACTCTAAATTAGCTTCACATCTCAGCATTCCCTTCATTTAGCTACAGTAAAGGTCTTTTGATTGAGGAAGAGGCTGAGAACTTTGTCGGCACAACGTAGAGCCAAATCAACCACATTGGTTGATTTAAGGGAATAGTTATATATCAGACTGTGACAAGCTATTTGCAAGTACGTTCTGGCTAGGGTTTTCACATAATTTCAGGCACAAACCTCCATTATTTCATTAAAAAAACAACCTTAAGGTGTAATTATACAGAAATTATTTTATAAGAGAATTTATTTCAATTCAATTTTAGTTATATAGCGCTTTTAACAATGGACATTGTCACAAAGCAGCTTTACAGAAAGCTGGATATAAAATTTAAATAAAAAAAATAAATTAATTTTATCTCTAATGAGCAAGCCAGAGGTGACAGTGGCACGGAAAAACTCCCTAAGATGACAAGAGGAAGAAACCTTGAGAGGAACAAGACTCAAAAGGGAACCCATCCTCCTCTGGGCGACACTGGATAGGGTGATTATAAATCATTTCTCTTCTTTTCTTCTTCTTCTCTTTCACTGTGTACTATAGTCAAAGTGTTAATTGTGTTAACAGAAACTTGAGTATGATCATCATTACAGATTTAACTTTTAACGATAAACCTATCGTATTACACAGAAGTTATCAACTGTTCAATGATGGAGTGTGTTTCAATGATGGAGACCTGAGTGTAAACTGTTCTTAACAATTGTAGTGTTTAGGCTATCCAAGGAAGAGCATCCACAACCATCTTGACGGTGGTAAGATACCTTTCTATTATAGTGGAACCAGAGGTGGAGCTTGGTGGGTATTTTGGATTTCAATTCATCTGAAATATTTTTTGACCACTCCAAATGTTTTTGTGGCTGGTTAACATAACATCAGTACAGCCGATTATATATGTGTCAAAATTATTAAAAGCAAAATTATGATTTCTCCATTTTGATTATGATTTCCTGATTTCTCCATCTATTTAACCATTCCAGATGCAAACGCACACATCCATTAGTTTGTTTAATCACATTTCATTGGCTACTAGGTGCTATGATGAGAAATAGGATTAGCCAGTCAGGTACCTGCATTTTTTTTTTCCATTTTTGTTTCAATGCTAATAGTTGCTGAGGTGATGTACTGGAGGTCTACTGCAGAAGGAGAAGGAGGTTTTATAAGATAAGATGTCACTTCCCCCTGTTACTATTATGCTATTTTGATCATTTTAGTGGAACTGTCATGAATGTATTTTATTTCATATGCCTGTTAATGTTATTAATATGGCAATATTGGTTGATGGTGTTTTAAATAATTAAATGACAAAATCTGAATATCAACAACTGCCTCTACTACTGTGCGGCATCCACCCAAAATGAATGAGCATGTCAGATTTATAGATGTATAGAACACCACCAACCAACACTGTCTCCTGTGTGAGCAAGTTTCAGCATATTGTTTTACACTCAAGTCAATGTGCATTATAGGATCCTAAACCATAAACTTTTTATAGAGAAAATCTACCTTCCAATACTCTGCACTCATTCTGTGGCTCTTCTGTTCCAGTAGCCATCAAATGAGAAATAAGGAAAGTTCAAATCATGTGCGTGTGTAGTGCTGAGTCAGCCCAGATTTTTTTTTGCTTTCCTGCAGGCTTTTTTATGATGCTTTTTGACACATTGCCACTGTAGCGTTTATGAAATAAAATCAGACTGGAGGAAAGTAGCAATTTTTGACTTCGTTCTAATTCTCTGCTCGCCTTCTGTCTCATCTATATACTCATTAACAGAATTGTAATTAGTGCAGCAGTTGATTATTAGGCTTTTGCTTTGCAGGTAAATATGATAAGCATTAAAAATTACACTTAATTCATAAATGGATAAACAATATGAGTATATTAGTAGTTATATTGAGTAGATGAGTAGATATAATGGGCCATTTGCATGTGTTTAAGCACACTGAAGCTAGGCAGGTTTGTTTATCAGAATGTCTACAACAGTTCATCTTGGTTGCATCCATTTGGAAAGACTGCAAAACATTGTAACTAAAGGATTGAAACACTAATGCATGTTATGACTCAGAAATTATCAGGCATTCAGAAATGAGGGCATTAACACTTCTATATAACATGCAATTATGCAGTGAAATAAATAATAATTTGTAAAATGAATTAAAAGTGTTTCATATTTTAGGAACTTAAACTTTCTTGATGATGCTTCATGCACACTTTTTTGGCATCTTCTCAATCATCTTCATGAGGAGCTTTATCCAGGAGGCTTTTCTTAAAACTCCCAAGTAGACAGAGTTTTCCTAGCTCCTTCATTGTTCTAAACTAAAGCTGTTTATTTGGGAAACAATTTCATTTTTAAGTGAAAACGACTTATTAAAAATACATATTGATTCAGAAAGAATCTATACATGGGTATTAACTTCTGTAAGTCACTCTGGATAAGGGTGTAAATGTAAATGTAAACTTTAACATTTATTATTGATCAAAAATCAACCATAAGCCTTTATTAAATGCCTTTAAGACAGTGAAAAATGTATGTTAATATAAAAGTATGTAGGCCTATATGGCATGTCTACACCAAAACATGCACTATTGTCATTATTTTGATTTGTGTTTTCTGAGTTGTCTGAGATTTTTGGCCTCACCTTGCTTTTCTATACACATCATCCAATAAGAAGCAAGCTCAACAACATCCCTAAGCAGCTTGGGCTCATGTGGCAAATTCAAAGTAGTTTACCAAATCCTACTTATATGATAAGCTACTGACAGATAAAGTTTCAGAGAGGGGAAGGGTTAGCTGTTTTAGCCTTCTAAACATTTTTTTTACATCCAACACAGTTACTCTCATTCTTTAAAATTCTCTCAAGTTTTGAGTGAACTCAGGTTGTCTCACCTCTGTGTCTCCTGCTTCCCCTGTGCTCACAGAGAATGAGGAATGTGTGCCCTGTGGCAGAGTGCACACAGCTTTATCGATGCATGAAAAATTCCCATTGGATCATGTAGCATATTCTCTCCGGATTATTAATAAAAAGTATACACCAAGAAGATCTGGACTGCATGACAACACAGGTGCTGATGATTGAGCCACCACGTAATGATGCAAGACTTTTTCTGTAGAGGTGAAGAAAAATTTATTCAGATCTAAAATAACTAGGCACCAAGTCCACAGACCTTTAAAACGCTTATGTTTTGAATAATGAGTTGTAAAGCAAACCTTGGGCTTGATATAAATAAGCGAGTCTATCACATGAATATGTACAGCAGCCTCTCAGTAAGGAATAAATCGTAGTCTGAATCCAGAGAGAGATAATAGTGTTGAGTGCTGTCTTGTCGGCATTAGGAAGATGCCTGCTCGTAATGGCATGGAAGTGTTCCCAAAAGGGCGTGCATGTAGCTGATACTGACTACACAATAACTTGTACAATAACAGATGAGCAGGGGTTTTCCCCCTGCTAAACACGAATAACATAATTTCTAAAATGTCAAACTGAATCTGTGGATTCTTATGTCACAGCCGTTAATGCAGTCCTCCATTAGAAATTATTTTTTCACCACCGTAGAATAGACGTGCTGACATGAGCAAGTGGCAGTTTGGTTAAACTGATATTTAAACACAAACTATGCTTGCTGTTTCACTTAAACCAGACAAATGCACCCCAAACACTGACATCAATATGTCTAAATTTCCAATCCATTCTTTTTTTTTCTCGAATTTGGTCACCTGCCAGTTCCCTCCCACCAGCCAGCTCTCCCCTGTCCAGTGCTGGTAACTCTTTTCGGAAAAAAGTAGCTAAAGCCTGCATAAAAACTTGCTAGAAGTCACTAGATGATGTCATAGACTTATTTGCATATGTTAAGCTTGACCGTTACATGAAAAAGGAAGAGGGGGCACGGTGGCTTAGTGGTTAGCATGTTTACCTTGCACCTTTGCCCTCAGGAGTTTACATGTTCTCCCTGTGCTTTGGGGGTATTCTCCAAATACTCTGGTTTCCTCCCCCATTCCAAAGACATGTGATGTAGGCCAATTAGTATTAGAAATTCTATCCTGCAATGGGTTGGCACCCCATCCAGGGTGTCCCCAACCTTGTGCCCCAGGTTCTCTGGGATAGGCTCCAGGCTCCCCTGCAACCCTCTGTAATATAGGTTGGAAAATGGATGGATGAAAAAAGGAAGTTTTCACTTAGAATATAATAAAATAAGATAGAGTTTTATCAGAATAGAAAATAAGAGATTATAGTTTATTTCTTAAATATTTTTTTCCTATAAAAAGACATCATCTTTGGTACTATGCAAAATCTAAACTTTTATGCATTTACAAAATACACTATATGGAAAAAAGTATGTAGACACCTGACCATCACACCCATATATGCCCATTCCAAAACCATGGACATTAACATGGAGTTATCCCCCTTTTGCTGTTAAAACAACTCTTCTGGGAAGGCTTTCCACTACAATTTGGAGCATGGCTGTCGGGATTTGTGCCTGTTCAGCCACCAAAGCACAAAAGTGTTCAGTGGGGTTGAGGCCACTTGAGTTCTTCCTCATCAACCCTGCTAAGCCATGTCTTTATGGAGCATGCTTTGTGTACAGGGGCATTGTCTTGATGAAGCGGGTTTGGGACTTTTGTTCCAGTGAAGGGAAATCTTAATGTTACAGCATACAAAGACATTTTAGACAATTGTGTGCTTTAATTTACTTTGTATCAAGAACACGGACAAAAAGAAGCAGTGATAGTGAGTAGTAGTGAAAGGTGAGTATTCATGAAGGAAAGAGTGGTGATCGGTGATTGGTTGTTGGGAAACAGAGGTAATCAGTGATTGGTCATTGGGAACAATGCAGTTAGGCTTTACACACTGACAGTGAGTCGAGCGAACCTGCTCTCTCAATTCGTTTAACAGCAGCTATAATGTGAGCTAGAGAGCCATATCAAATTCAAGACAGTCACTGAAGTCTGCTCAAAAAGTCACTAGATTGGATTAGATTCACTAGGCTCTCTTTTAATTAAAGTCACTAAATGCATCCAAAAAAAAATCACCAAATCTAGCAGCAAAGTCTCTAAGTTGGCAACACTGCCTCATCATATAACTACCACCAACCTGGAGGGTGAAAGCTAACACGCGCTTCCTCTGGTGGTTTTCTGTGTTGTTGCTGCATTTTTGGATCAAGTGCTATTTATATGCTGCCAAATAATGAGTGGAAGCCATAAATGAAAGCAAATGAAACCAAATTTAAAGTGACTACCACTATTCCTGTAGCAATATACTGGCAATATACCTGACTCCTATTATACTGTATGTTTTTTGAACATCTCATTCATATATTATTGCATTAGTCTTTTTTCTTAATTGTCTCATCTTTTAATCTTACATCATATTACATTTGAGAGCAAAGAGAAAAAAGTGATCTGCTTCTTCAGTCCCCAAGATTTAAAGGCAACTGCTTGTGTTTAAAGGTGGTGGTCTAGACGCTATTGAAAAATCCCATCTCTGAAGCATTCTCCCCAATATGAGGAATTTTCCCTGCGTAAATATTGATTTAATTTTAGAATTTAAGATGCTGACTCTGAATACAGCCCACACTGTCTAATCATCCTTAGTTATTTAGTGCAAACAATTTGCATTCTTCTCTCACAAAGGTGACACTCTTGCTTACACTTTATTTATGTTTATCCCCACAGCCTTTCACGAATAAAAATATAAAGAGGCTATTATGTGAAGATGAAAATGAAACAGTCTTGGATGTGTGCACTATTCATCAGTTTTGACTGTCCTACTTAGAGAGACATATGCATGCAAACAAATGAGCATTCCCAGCCAAAACAAACCTAAAGTGCCAGGGCTCTGTTGTTTGATCCACAGGTATCACACAGTAGGGGGAACCAACAAACCCACTTTATCAGTGCCAGTTCTTCAAGCAACAGATGTGAGGCAACTTTAGAGAGTAGCACAAGCACAGAAACACTGAAGAGTGGCAGCATGACAAAACAGTGAGGAGGAAATAGTGAAGAAATGAGCTTTGCCAGGCACCAAAAGACATCTGCATGTTTCAGCTTTCCTGTCAGAAAAACAAAAAAATGGGTTCCTAATCAGAAAGTCACACAGCAATGTCATCCTTGTTGAATTAACCAGCTAGAAAATGCATCCCATTTAACTTCAGTGAAATGATCAGTTCATTGAGCACTAGGGATAAAGGACAGATCTGTTCATTATGAGCCTAGTTTCCTGAATGCATTGTAAAGTTAAAATCACTTTAATTGGTAGAGAAAGTATTCAGTGTAATACCCACTCTGCTGTATAATAATGATCTTTGGGCTCTGACAGTTTTGTGAAACTCGGCCTCCATTTATTTTTTATTTTTAAGATACATTTTCAATATTTATTCATATACATATTCATGAGGTGATCTCTACCACATTTCCATGTGTATTTATTAAAGTAAATACCTATAATTGTTGCATGCTACTTTATGGACAGTGAGTATGTTTTGAAGAAGAATTTGTCTTTAATGAAGATTGAACCTTGCACAATGAATAATCAAAATGTAGAGCAATACATCTGTAAATAAAGTGAGATGTTATGAATGTGTTCCGTGGATATATTTTGGAGAAAGTATTTTCTCCAGTTTAATTTAATTGTAACTGTAATTACTGTACATCAAATTTCCTAAGGCATTTCATGTGTCAGTCACAGGAATAAAACAAGAAATGCACCATGGGCACTCGAGGAGATCAGCTGCATAATTCAATGTGAATACACTATATGCCTTACATATTTTAACAAAGGCTAATTTGCTGTAAAGTGTTACATGTATTAGTGGATTGTTAGTCAAATACATTGCTAGTATTTGATCAGCCTGCTGGGTTGTTAAACTGTTTATTCTGAACATTTTACATAATACATAAAACTACAGTGGGAAAATGTTTAAAGTGCATCATTCCTGTTGATGCCAACAACAGGTGATGAGGTTTACATACACATCCATGGCTTGTGTAAAATCAATGGATGCAAATCCTTTGCAGGTAATGACTGTCTGAAACCTGGAACCCATGGACATCACCAAATGCTGAGTTTCCTCCCTTGAGATGCTTTGCCAGTTCCATTTGGCAGCCATACATGCCCATGCCATAACACTGCCTCCACATGTTTGACAGATAACATGGTATACTTTAGATCATGAGCCCTTCCTTTCCTTCTCCATACTCTTCTCTTCTCATTATTCTGGTTCAAGTTAATCTTGTTCCAGAACTGGTCAGGCTTTTTAGAGTTGTTTTTTTTTTTTTTAGCAAGTCTAATCTGGCCTTTCTGTTCTTGAGTGTTACCAGTGGTTTGCATCTTGAAGTAAACTGAGCTCACCAGTGCAATCCTTATTTTTAAGAATGTACCAAATGATTTGGCCACTCCTAAAGTTTCTACTGTATCTCTGATAGGTCTGTTTTGTTCTGTCAGCCTAATGATGGCCTCCTTCACCTCCGTCACTCAGCACCTCTTTGGACCAGATATTGAAGGTTCCCATGAACAGCTACCAAATGCAGATTCAACACTTGGAATCAACTCCAGGAAACAGGCGACACCTGGCCATGAAACTGCCTATCAGTCAATTGTCCAATTACTTTTGAGTCTGTGAAAATTAAGGGACTCTGTAAAAATGGCTGTAATTCCTAAACAGTTAATGCAATATTTCTGTTAAACCCCTTGAATTAAAGCTAAAGTCTGCACTTCAATCACATTTTGATTGCTTCATTTCAAATCCATTTTGGAGGTGTACAGAGGCAAAATTACAAAAATTATGGACCTGTACATATTTAATGCATATAAATAAAAAAAAGTACTACAACCACTGCCTCAATCTCTAACTGAACCATATACTATATGCAGGTATACGTTTGGAGTAAAAAACAAGATAAAGTGTTTTAATATGGTGTAAGCCCATAGCTTTAGTGTACCTTGGCATATATTCTATGTCTTTGAAACTGCACTGGAGAACTAAACTCCATTTTTCCAAGAGATGCTCCCTCAGTTGGTGTTTTGAGGATAATGGTGCAGAGCACTATCTAACATGCCACTTCAAAATTTCCCATAGGTGTTCATTTAGGTTGAGATCTGGAGGCTATGAATACTATTGCATATGACTTACATCATTTTCCTTCTCATCAAACTATTCAGTGAGCCCTTGTGTCCTGTGGATGGGGAGGGGTCATCCTTGAAGAGACTGCTACCATCAGGATAGAAATATTTCATCATTGGAAAAAAGTGATCAGTCAGAAGAACTTTGTATTGATTTGCACTGATTCTTGTTGCTGACTGAACAAATGGACCAAAACCACAGCAGCAAAATGACCCCTACAGCATAACCAAGGTAGCGGTTTAATTTGTCAGCTGTCTGATATATGCTGTTACTAAACATATCCTTGTGGCATTGGCTTATGGAAATCATTGTTTACCCACCAATCTGAGAAAAGCAGAGTCAGAGAGGTTATGTGGAAGGCAGAACGGTGGTAAGATAAGCAAAAGTTTTTAACATCAAATTCAATCAAAAACATGAAGGGCAGAAAACACATACACATATACAGCTAGCTCATCTCACTCTGCTTGCTTTCTGCTCCTTTTTTATTACCTATGAGCTGTTTCTTCAAACTGTTCTCACACATCTATTTAACCTGGCAGGAGAGCCATTAGTTCATGAGCTCCACCTGTGCCCACTGCGGGTGGCCTGGTGTCTGTTAGAACTAAAGAATCTGATCAATTCAGATAGGCTTTCTTACACAGATTGGCATCAGCAGCCCCAGAAATTCTAAGAAATTCAGAGGCATTGCTCTTCACTTTCACATAACACACTGAAGTAGGGTGCATCATTACATCAAGAACCTGAAACATGCAGAAAATGAAGAAAATTGAAGTTCTTAACCTAGATTTCATCATCAGAAAGATGAACTCTGCGAAAGGCTAGAAAACATTTTTACTGTGCCTAATAATTAGATGTTTAATGATTTATGTAAAATGCAGAAAAGGCAGGAGAAGCATCGGTGCTATGCATGTGTTTTATTTGGGCAAATTCAGAAATCATCATAATAGTTTGCAACGAGTTTCAACACACAGGCAGTCAGGGTCACCACAGCAATATCCATAATCATAAACGGTAACACAGACAAGGGTCTGAACACATACTTAGAAACTTGGAAACTAGAAAAACAGGGCTAAGTAACACCTGAAACACTTGTCGAAACTTCACAAAGGTACACAGACACAACAAGGTATAAACAGTCAAATTAATCAAGGAGGGAAGGAGACATGACCAAAACAGAAGCCAAAACAAAAGCACATGGCACAAAGGGAGAATTTGTGATATGGACCTTAAATTAACAGATTTAAAATTTTAAACACTCTCCAGTCTGTAAACTGATTCTCAACCAAATATTCTCAACCAAATAAAACCAGATATTAATTGGCTGTCATATTTATGTTCAGAGCACACATATCCTATTAAAACTATCAAGTTATCTGCTAACCATAGTAGCTATAATACTGGACTATCCAATTAAAGTTCAATCTTATAGCTGATAGATTGCATAATAAACATCCAATAAAGTGTTATCATGTTGTTAAGGATCAGTTGATAGGCCAGTTCATTCAGTATATAGATAATTTGGTAACAGGTTGTACAGTCTCTAAAGTGGAACAGAAAGCTGTTTTATTTCTGTTTTATACCACATGGCTGGTGAATTCTCCAATCTGATTGATAAGAATATGTATTTCTTTAACCTCAGCTCTGACAATAGTGCTGACTATATTTCAAATGTTATCAGTTTTATAGTTCACATAGACTTGTATGTATCTAATTCTATTAATAAACAGATATGAGGGCATTATTTAACAAAGAACATAGAGAATTGTTCATGTGTTTTCTGTAAGGAGACGTTTATTCAACATTTATGGAAGGAATCTCCAGTGTCGATGCTTTGTTAACAGTCAGTAAGTTTTCCGACATTGGAAAGTCTTCAAGTCAGAAGAGTTCGTGCTTTTTGTCTTCTTGGTAACAAGCTGTATTTTTTTGTCTTATTAATTTCAAAAGAAGAAAAAAAAGAGTGGTTGGTGAAGGAATGACTGCTTATAGTTGCTATAATGTAATAATAAGAACTGTCTTGCAGATGTTCCATATCATTAAATGTAACTATAAAAAGTTTAAAAAGTATGTTGTGTCAAATTTTTTAAAAATTGTAATTGTTAGCAAATTGTTTTGGTTGAATATTTTTTGGCAAATGCTGTGATTGATTATTTTTCCTATAACAACATGCCCTGTTTTATTCTTTATGTATAGCTAGTGGCGCTAAGACTCTTTTTTTTATTTGAGGACCTCTGAAATATGTCATTAAAGTCGTATCATGTGTATAAGCTGTTCTTATTACATTAAATAAAAAAACTGTTAGAACAATATTAAGTGTGTTTTTGAGCTTTTAAAGAAGATCTGTGGTCTCAAGGACCTCAAACAGAATATGGATGCTTTTATACTGCAGACAAAGCCACATTTTCTTTCTTTTCTGACATGCAAAGACTTCTGAAAAGAAAAGGCTCCTAAATCCATGTAATGCATTCAAACTAGACTACATGAAAGTAATGCATAATTGCTCTCTTTTACAGTGAAAGTATAATTGCTCACTTAGTTTTCTTACTGAAGTTGTCATACGCATTTCATTTTTGCTCAGAGCTTTAGGGAAACATAGCGTAATTGCACAGCCCCTTGATTTATGACTGTTTGGATTTTCAGTCTTGATTTTGGATACACTTTGAAAATATTCTGGTTTGCTGGAGACTTTAACTAATCTGAATACTGTATGTAGGCTAGGTGATTATCTGATGCCCAAGCAAATGTATATGTATATGTATGAATATATCTATAGCGGCCATACACCCAATCCAGGACTTTGCTTCAGTGGTGTCTCATGCTTGGAAAGCCCATGATGTTCTTCTGCATGTAACATTAACCACATTTAAACTTTATAACCAATCAACTGTGGGTAGTTCATTAAGATCAATCATTTTATTAGTCTGTTTTATACAGCCTCTGAGTGTAAAGACAAAAAGGTCCAGACTTTCCTTACATTCTGGATTGTTAGGGCAGTTTCCTTAGCAACTTGTGGAGTCTTGTCATGTGCTCATTTCTTTGCTGTGTACCACAGCAAACACATCCACATTGTCACCTTGTGACCCAACATAGGTAGCCTATAAAATATCCCTGCAATGTCACTTTTTCCTCTTTTGATTTCCTGTCTTGTCAAGAAGTTGAGGATCATATCAATATCATAAGATTTGTTCCTTGCTAATAAACCAAATTTAGTTATTAAATCTGCACTGTTAAAAATGTGGGTGTGTTGACGCACACCTTGGGTGATGTTAATCCTTGTGTTTGACGTATTATTATTCTCACCATGTTTGACTGTTGTGTTGGAACAGACCTGTGGCCTATTATTCATGTTGGCATGTAGTAGCATTGGCACTGCACACACAGAGTGACAAGAGTACCTGATGCCATGGTTTTATATTTTTCTATGTATATATTTCATAAATTGTTGTGAACTGTTGAACATTTCCAACTTTTTGTTTGAATGATTCTCATACTCTTTAGACAGCAGTTTCAGCAATAATGCTTCAATAATACATTGTTTTTCTTCTCAACATTTTAAAAAATATATACAGATATATTTTCTCCCCTGTATTTCATCTAATTTCACCTCTTCTGCTATGATTATCCTGCTCACACATTTGTCCTCATTCAGGTCTACCCAAGTGACCAAGGTGTCCACATACATCACCTTCCATTTTACCTTTTTATGCTCTAAAAATTGCTGGGGTAAAAATAACCCAATTTGGGTCAATCTGTATTTTCTTACCCAACTTTTGGGTAAAAATGACTCATTGCTGGGCTGAAGACACCCAAGTTGTTATGGTTACAGTATGTGAGTAGTTTTTTTTTTTTCATATCTGCACAAAAGGAACTTAGGTAGCAGAAAAAAAAAAACACTGAGTGTGAACGCAGATTTCTTGGTTAATACATGATAACTCAACATCATATCCATGTCCATTTTGAAATAATGATGAATATCAAACACATGATTAGAATTTATTTGACTCCAACACTAGCCGATAATCTGAGCTAATGTAGAGAAAATGCAAAGTAATTTTTGAATAGATAGATGCGATGTTAATAGTTATGTAGCAGCCCAAAATTATGTAACTTCATGTTAACTGTAAATATAATTATCTAAGAATTGAAAGTAAATAAGTAATAAACTTCTATTGTAAAAAATATTTTTTTTCCTATTTATTACAAGAAGCCAACTTCAGTCATATTTCCCCCACAAATAAATAATGTTAGCTATTGTACACTGGCTATCAAGCAGAACTATAAGAATTAAGTTCAATGTGAAGAAAAACTTAAATTTCTTGCAGGAGAAGCTGATTTCTGATACTTCAAACCTTTTCTGGTTGCCATTCTCTCCCAACCAGCATAGTGGAAAGGTCCAGAAAATGAATCTTGATGCAATTGTGGTTTCCTTTAAAACTAGTGGATCCTGCATATGGAAGCCATCACAAAGTCATCACAAGCCAACTTATTAGATGCTGTATAACTGGGAATCACCCAAAATGCTGATCCTGTTCTCTATTGAAGATGCGTATCATTGAACTGCTGATACTGTTCTCTATCGAGGAAGAGAATTGCTCAAATATTGGAGATTATTCTATAATGAGGATTAAAATTGTTCAAGTTCTAATACCGTTTTCTAGGATACATATAGCTCACACTCACCACAACTCACTTAGGATTCAATGAAGCAACACTCAGTCTGCAAAATCTGGTGAAGGGAGATGTGAGCTCCATGTTGTCCTTATCCAGAAACACATCCTCCCGCTGTTCAATAGGACAGGGGCTAAGAGTACCATCAGTGTAAAACCCTGTTGGGGAGGTTAGTACAGAATGAAAAGAATTTTTTAACTAATAGATAAACAAAGTGCTAATTTAAGTGCTTTAGTCTTTGTATAAAGACAGCCAGGGACTCAGCTGTTCAAACAGCCAGGGGATGTTCATTTCACCACCTGGGTGCCAGGACAGAGAAGGTGCCTCTTGGCCTATATTCAAGTATGCTTCACATATACAGTGCAGTCAAAAAGTCTGAGACTAATAGTATAATAATAATAATAATAATAATAATATTTTTGAGACTATTATTTTATGTTTAGCCCACCTCATTTGACAGGGCCACTTACCATCCAAATAAATATTATACCATCTCCACATTGATTTAATATCTTAATATCTTTGGTCCATTTTTTTTCAATGACAATCTGTTTTCTTTTTCTGTGCTCTTGTAACGTTACTGTCTTGATCCACCATGATCGCAGTGTTTACCACTGAGAAAGTTACACCCCCTTTTTTGGTAAAAAATGTATTTTACATCATTCTTTTGTCCTAAGGAACACTTATAATGTTTGAGGATCAGCTCTACCCTAGTTTTCTGTAGAGCCACTAATGGTCAAAAGTTACAATGAATACCTTTAATGATTGTTTTAGTTAACTGATAACTTTAGTAAGTTCAGTTTCTCAGAACATATTTCAATAACTAAAACTCCATTGTGTGGGAGGATGTTTTTTCTTTCATCAAAAAAGCAGCAGATCAGAAACAAGGAAGGGGACACAAGCAATAAAAAAGTGATTTAGTGAGGTCACAACAGTGTGGCAGGAAAACACTGTGTTTTGTAACTCTAAGGTTATAATGTGGCTCATTTCTTATTGGATAACGTGTTTGCAATTAATTTCACTTTGTTTTATTATTACACCCTTAAGTAGAGGTGTCAGAATATGATACACATTGTACTGCTCCTTAATCCACTGCTCTGGTGGTACAAACCACACTGCAAATGAAGCTTTTGATAGGACCCGGGCTAACATTTTGTATTCAAGTGTAACCTTAAGCAGGAATTCCACCTCATCGTCATTCCACACACACACTTCTCTTTTGCTCAAGACTCATGCTCTTAACATAATTGTTGAGGGTTTTTTGATATAGTATTATTGGGTTGATGTGCTCTTCTGAGCATTTTCTAAACATTTTTGCATCTTTTGTTCAAAATATTTTTGAAAACGCAGTTGATGTGAACAGGATGTTTTTTTGTAAACATCTTTTTTTGAGAATTGAAAACTATTTTTTCAAAAATATCCATATATGCATGACCATATGGTAATACTAATACTTGCTCTCTTTCATATTTGTACAGATTTGCCTGGCAAGCAGCAATGTTCTCTTACTCACACTGGAGATCAAACAGTAAGCACTGATCTACTAGTCCTACAAATACCCGTTTCCCACTAGCGTTGGAATACCAGAATGCAGAAGAGCCTATATCTAACCTTATGGTTGACTCACATTTACACCCTCCAGGGTTTTCCCCTATGTTTTTTATGTTCATGATGCACCTAAAATGTATGTATGTATGTACGTATGTATGTATATAAAAACAAGATGTAGAAACAAATGTAAAATAATAGTATATGCTGGATCAAGTGCTATTTTATAAGCTGCCAAATAATTAGAGTGGAAGCCATATTGTTTTAAAACTAAATGTGCAGTGATTATTGTGATGATTACAATTAAATATTGATGCAACTCTGTATACAGCCTTTTGAGCTTACCATTGCAGAGCCCACATTGCATGTGCTCACATTTGCTCTTCAGACAAATTTGCTTTTCAGAAAAAGGTCTTTGAGACCTTAAAATGAATATTATTACTCAATACCCTGTTGTCAAATCACAACTGTTTTGAAGTTGCATTACCTTTTTGAAAGTCAGTTTAAATGTGAAACTTTTCACATTTTACATAAGAACTTTAAGAAGTACTGTGCATGCCTATTTTCTGAGAGCAGACACAGTTGCCTAGACATCTTTTTATGGCTTTTTTTAAATCACATCTCTATTCCAACACAGATATGAAAGCACTGACCGAGTCTAATGACTTGCCACAAAGCTACAAGCACTGCACTAGGTAAAATACTGCCAATCGTAAAGGGGTTGTAATCAAGCATGCAGGACTTGGCTCTTCTACATCCAAATCAAGGTTGATGAGCAAAATGCTGCACAGATACTACATCCTAGTATATATATAGGCCTCATGCCCTGAAATATGCATGCAATGATGTTGTTGTGTATGTGTCTCTCAGGATTGTCCATGTAAGCCAACAGATAAGGTGGCTGGGTTGCTGCGCAACAATGGCACCCTGTGTCGAGGTTGATTTGAGGATTGTTTTTTTTTATTACCTTCCAGATGCCAGTGTTTGATGGTAAAACAGGTGGTGAAAGAGAAGCATTTCTTTAATATTTCTTACAAGAGATATGCCCACCCCTGCTCTATTGCTCAGACAACTGCCATTACACCTTGTTGCTAGAAAATGTATAACAAAAAAATTAACACAATGTCCTTAGACTAAATGTTGTAATGGGTACAGGATAATGTTTTAGAATCTGTCTTAGAAATGTTATATTTTTTCTATCCATTGTCAAATTACGGGACAACCAGGAACGCATGCCGAAAATAGCCCCAAAAATCTGCCCATATTTTATGAATTGATTCTCCAACCTATAAGACAGTTGTTTGCAACTCCAGAGTTGAAATTGAGTCACTTACATTGCATCACAGATGAGTCACTTCCCTTAAAAATATACAGCAATGAATTCACAGCTACACAGTGTCTGTTTGACACTTTCTATCTGCGGTAGACCTTGCTGCGGTAGACCCTGCTCTAACTACATGTCACATTTATGTTTGTTTCACTATAGCCCAGTTCTATTAGCTGGAACCCTGCCTTTTTTCTCACCAAAATAGAAATTAGGTTTGTACTTCTCCAGACATCACAAAGACACACACAGTCTTGTATTTTACAAGAGTTGGAAGAAAGCATCGAAACGGCCATGTGGCAGGTGTCTCATTAACCTCTAGTTTTGCCTTTTTTTTTTTACTAGCAAGTTTACACTCATATATGGCTCTCCACGCCCAGTGAGTGATTATTTCACAATTACTATCAAGCAAAAGAACTTCAGGTGTCACATTTTAAGTGACTGCTATTACTTTTTATGTGGTAAGTGGGAAACAATATTGTCATCATTTGGCACTAATGGACATGAGAAAAGTGCCTTTGCACAGGCTTGTCAACCAATTTCACATAAAATTTGTTCCATTTCATACTAATGGAGCTGAAAGAAAATCTAAATCCACTTTATCCTAACCTTGATCTTTAGTAAACCATTAATAATCTTTCACCCAAGCACATTTTTACAAAAAAAAACCTCATGAAATTGTCTGTGATAAAATACCAAGGGAAAAAGAACATGGCTGCCACAAAATCTGGCCCACAAAACTATATTTTGCATCATCTTTTTTGTCTTCCCAGAATATCCCAGACTGCACAGAATCTATATTTTCTATGCTTGACTTCCATCCAACTGTGTATTTTCCATTGCTGATGAAACTCCCTTTTTTTTAGACCTTGAGTTTGTCCTAAACCCGACCCTATAACACACACAAAAAAAACAAAACAAGTATGTTGTGTAGAAGGGATGCACAAAAATCTATACACTTTTTAAGTACAAAGCCCTAAAAGCAATTCACATGAATATTGATGTACGACTGATGTAGTCAGACACATTTGCATACCATGGGCAGGGAAAGTATTGTATGTCAACTGCCTTGCCTTGATAAACTTTTGAGGTTATCTCAGAATAAACATGTTGGTTCCAGTGTGGTACACAGGCAGTCTCCCCCGATCATGACATTATAGTGTCCCACCTCTTCTGATAAAACAGGACTATGTGTTCTACAATGTAGGCCTAAACCCTATCTAGCAAGCCTGGTATCTAGTAAGCCGTTGGCATAGCCAAGAATTAATTTGAGGGTGGTGGTATTCAGAATTTGACATTTATTTATTTATTTATTTATGGCACAATCTACCGTCAACCAATCTTGCCATATTAATAACATTAATATGCGTAGAAATACATGTATGACAATGTTTAAAATAGCCTGCTCGTAATAGAAAACAACTGCTTTTCTTTTTCTCCTCCTGCTGTAGATGTGCAGTACTTAAATTGCTGTCACCTCAATAGGTTGAGTGTAGCTAGCTAGTAGTTTAGAGAAAGAAACAAGAAAAATGCATGATCACGATTTAATCCCGTTTCTCACCAGACCTGCTGGTGGCCAGTAAAATTAAACAAGCTAAGGGACATGCATGTTTGATGACTGGAGCAGTTAAATATGCAGGAATTGGAATGATGACTTTATTGACTTTTATGAACATAACTATATCATGATTACTGCGCAAAACAAACCCATATCCCCTCCCCCGCTACGCCTCTGTAGTAAGCCTGTCCCTTGGCAACAAGCACCTTGATTATAACATATTTATAATGTTCCATGATGGTTTAAAATATATCCCCTGCATGGCAGGTTAATGGAAAAATGGAAAAAGTTATTTGCAAACCCAGCAGGAGTCTTTTATAAAACAAAGAGTAAGACTTTCCTCCACTGTCTCTATTACCACAGACTGCTGCAATTTTACTAAATTATCCTCTCCACCTATCAGCTACATTTGGAGAATGCGAACACCTTTAGCTCTCTTAACCACCTCTCTCTAAGCCAAACCAAAGCCTAATTACTTATTTAATTGCCTAATAAGGAAGATTGAGGTGGGTAATTAGGATGAGGGGAAGGCAGATATGTGTTACGGCACAGTGTAAATGTTTCCATAACAGCTTTTAGCTTTCTGCCGTCCCATTTAGCTCCAGCTGATTGAGAACCTTGGGCTTGAATGACACGTGAATGACCTGAATGATTAGTGGATGGTTTGAGACGTGCAAGGAAGCATGAAGGCTACTCGGACGTGAAGGTGGATTTAGTGAGCCTGATCCAGAGGTGAGCTAAGATCACTGCAAGTCACATACTTCAAGGTTATGAGGGTCTAATGCTCAGCCTGTAGACAGATAAGATGCTTTAGAGGAGCTGTTGAAGCCCTGCAGTCATAGAGAAATAAACGGATTAGATGTTCAAAAAGATGTCTTTTTAATTCCATATCAGTGCTGTGTCATGTTAGACAGGGCTTTCTGACAAAAGACTTTTCCTTGAGACAGTAGAGATATTTTCAAAATGATATATGATAAGATTTCCCTAATAGATTTCACATCAATATTTCAGGGGTTAAAAATAACTGTCTGTCTAGGATCACTTGTATCTGTACCATGTATTGTGTCTTCTGCTCTTCTGAGCTTTCTTTGGCTCATCTCTATTTTAGCAATAATTTTTTTCCATAATTTTGTTTTCAGTTAATATTTTTTTTTTTTATTTTAGCTGGATTTTTTGTATGCTCTTCCAATGTCTTCCTGAAGATGAATGAAAATGTTTTAATTACTTTTGTTAGACATTTTATTATTTCTATAACGATATAATATTATGTGCATAATGATTCAAATTTAGCCATAACTGAGTTATGGATAAAATGAGTTTGTTATGAATGAAACAATTGAGTTAGTAGGTTAAATTGAAGTTGGGATGACATTGAGTGTGCATCCACAAAAAAAAAAGGGTTACAGAAAACTCTAAAAGCCTTTCAGGATATTAAGAGGGCTCCAAATAGGCAGTAACATTAGTGCTATTTGAATTATGTGGGTATGTTATAGATCATAGTATGTTAATTAAATAAAATAAATGTTAGAATAAAAAAATTGTATAAAATATTAAAATTTCTAACATTTCACTTCAACTGCCATATCCTTTCACTTCCTTTTTTTTTAAATGCCCTTTGGTTTCGAACAATGCCACATCCATCAGTGGCCAGACTCAACATACAAAATTGGAGGTACTCTCTGGGCGGGAGGTATGGCATACTATCTCCCCTGTCAATCACAATGACACTAACCAATCACGGGCCTCTGTGAGCTCATGTATGTGGAGGAGGACAGTGGAGGAGGATAGTGGATCATGGATAGTGCTTTTCTCTAAGTGTGTTACACTGCCCTGTGACGCAGCAGGAGCAGCAGTTAGAAAAGATGTATGCGGCTGTCTCAGAGGAAAAAAGACTGCTCCTCGGGTATAAAAAAATTGAGAAAAATGTCTTCTCTCCTGCTTGAGACCCAGATGCCTGCCAAAAGAACACTTTGATGCATGGTGAGAAAAGCAAATGCATTTACAGCAAGCTTTTTCTTTTAAGCAAAATACACCACAGATAGTAACTGGCTAAATATGTTTACCTCAATATGATGACATTCCCTTCATCTCATGAATTTAATTATATTTGTTATTACAAAGTAAAGATTTAAAGTGTAACAAAATGTCCTACAGTAAGCACGCAGCATGTTTTATAGCCTATCACTTCTCTTCATAAGCACTATACTGTAATTATTACTGTAATTGTTGTTGTGGTTGTTGTTCTTTTGGCTGCTCCCATTAGTGGTCGCCACAGCGGTTCATTGGTCCGTATGTTGATTTGGCACAGGTTTTACACCTGACGCCCTTCCTGACACAACCCTCCCCAGTTTTATCCGGGCTTGGGACCGGCACTGGGAGTGCACTGTCATGTACAACCCCAGTGGCAGGGGTTGGTTCCCTGCTGTGGCCTAACCACTAGTCCTCCAGGACCCCAAAGCACTATACTGTAATTACATTACATTAATGTCTCTGAAGATTTAGAGCAGGTTAAATTGTACTGTACATGCTGTCTATAAAATCAAGACAATACAAACTAAACAAAACTACTCAACTGATGTCGTCCTGTGGTGTTATGTTGTCTTGATGAAAGGCACTCATTTGTTATCTGGATGCCTAGCCTTGTCCAACAAATGCAGCTCTGCTGTCCTGCAGCTGAATGAGCAGCACTCATCTGTTCCACTACTCCACCCCATTCAGCATAAGCATGTTCATTTCTGGCTGATTAATAAACTGGATGAAAATAGATAAAAATGGCTTACATGGCATATGCTTGCACCTGTACAAAAATAGAGCCCATGGCATTTCCAGCATTTGAAACTCTTACACCTACCTCTACATTTAAAACCTAATCTACTTATGGAAAAAGAACATTACTGATTAATGTTAAAGTTTACAATGGAATTTTTTTTTCAATTATCAGCATCATCCACATCAGTCTCTGTCTCATCACCTGAGGTGAAAGTCACTCGTGGAATTTAAACACGAGCCTCATCATTGTCTCTTCATTCAAGTGATCTAACATCGATGTGAAAATAATTGCTGATTAATTCAGTCAGTTTTGGTCTCTTTGCTAAATTTCTTTTTTATTGATTTTATTATTAGGTCATTTAAACGTTTTAAAACTGCTTTAACTGTCATCTGTACAGAATGTGTAAGTGTTTTCTTTTCTGTTTTGATGAGGATGTGATGAAGCAGGAGCTTTGGGTCACAGCCAGTGTCTGATTACACACTGAATCGATTAGAATTATGTCAGTTTCACAACAGCACATACTGTATGCAGAATAGACATACAGCTAGATTAGCTAGCAAGGGTTTAGACATCTTACTACTGCATTTGTGAAAGCTGAGGCAAAAAGCAAATAAAACCACTTCTGGGTCATTGTTGTGAAATACATTTATGATATGTCATAGGCAGAAAAAAACAATTTTGGTCAAAAACTGATATTTTTTTTTTGGCTGTTTGTCAGAATTCAGCCGCAGCGATTTGGCATGAGTTTTCCCAGACCACCACACAGATTGGGCCAGGAAGGTTCATTTTGTTTGCAAATATATAATGCTTGCAGAAAAGTACCTTTGGCCAGTACTCAGACTACCTCCATTATAAAATATTTATGTTGTTTTAGATGAATACCACTGAAATTCTCGAAGGTTTTCTTATGTTATACGCTTGGCCACCAAAGAGAAAATATCTTTCTACTTATGCTAGAAGTCTTTGAGTGTGTTTCAAGGCATGTTTACAACTACCTACCCAGTAGTGAATATATTCTGGATGAGGTGTTGCATGGAGGAGTGGTGCAGGCACCGTAGCTTGAACTAATAAAAGCTTTGTGTGCTCTCCTCGAATGGGTTAACGGTGAACAGGTCTTTTCATCTATCCGGCCTATTTGGATGAATCGGTCGGCTCAGCAATTGTCCATCATTCTATCACTAAAAGCACGCTGTTCGTTTCCTCGCTCATTTTTTACCCTATCAGGCATGTTTAGGCACATGACACGGAATGCATAACTACATATTTAATGTTGCAGCCTCTGTGGATCTCTTTTCTCTATGTGAAGCTCACAACCTACTTTTCTTTGAGCCATTTTGATGGAAATGATCTGAAAGAATACTGGCAAAATGAAGGAAGGCAGCAATGCTTGAATTTATTCATGTGCATTTGACCTTCATGAATAAAAATACTGGATTTTCATTTGGCTGAGAAAGTTTGTGCATGTGAACTTCTCCAGCACCCTGGGTTCAATATGCAAGCTGTAACGAGAGACAAGCCATTATTGTAATACAGTGGAGCGAATAATAGTGATTCTAAGCATCCTTATTTATATTCTGTCAAATGCTAAAATCTTGTCTTGTAACCCAACAACTGACTAGAGAAATTAAACAGAAACTCCCATGTAGATAAACACATCTGTTTATTAATTAGAGGGGACGATGATGTAGGCTAGGAGCTGGCACCATCTTGGAGATCTGACAGGCCATCTTCCAAAAGCTATGAATCAACCGGTGCCAGCCGTTTACTTTGTACGTACCTCATGATCTAATAAACCTTGGATTGTATTTAGCTCTGTGGCTTCAAGTGATAGATCAGGCTACTGACTATTATTCATCGAATTAATGGTTTGTGAGGAAGCACCTTATCTGGGAGCATTTGCATAGCAAAGCAGAGGCAGTGACAAGCCGTGCTAGTCCTGATAAAAAACAAAAAGGCCCATGTTTAGGGCTGGAAGATTTTCCAAACCGTCTAGACATTTCAGTGAAATGTGATCATATCATAAGTAATTAAAAATGAATCAATCTGATTTGACACAGACAATAGCACTGGCTTTTTTTTGTAGTGTTGACAAGCCTTCATAATTTCACATTGGAAAGTTTTGCATTGAAAAGAAGAAGTAATAGTTAATTGGTAAGTGCCTGCGCTTCATAGTCAGCTCCAAATTGCCTTCAAATTACCTCATCAGAGCCAAAAGGAGTGACAGATCCGGCTCTTATGAGCACACCAAAAGGCAATCCTCTGTCTAATGTCTAATTTTATAGACTAATTATAGTTTGGTTTTAATAACAGTCCTGTCTGACATTTCATAATGTTGTTATTTCTTGGCATTAGGGCTGTGTTAATAATGTGGGCTTGCCTGATTAAAACGTCCCATCTTCCCTGCGATATCATCATTCATTCATAGGCACAGTGCTTGATTTGAGGCAGAGGTGCTGACTATACTCCGATTGTAAGATGTTTCTGTACATAAAATGCATCTCTTTGGTTCCCTTTTGTATTGATCCTAATCCAACAGGTAAATGACACATTGGGAAGCATTTACAGAGACACACTCTACATAGATGCTCTATTTTGTGGTAAGACATCAATCTTAGAAGGTTGAAAGTAATCTTTGTAAGACTTTGGTGCTTGATTCATTGCATGCCATCAAAAAGCTTTAGCTTAAATGTTCCTCAAGGGCATGGACAGAGGGACATGCCATATATTTTATGTCAGAGTGCACATTTTCTTTTTGGTACTTTAGGTTTTATCATTAACTATAAAAAGCATTCAGCAATGAGGCGCTGAAATCCAGGCGTATTTCATGCCACACACACACTCATATGCAGGGTCAGCTGGTATAAATGGAATAGAGGGGTAAATAAATAAAAAAAAAATAAGGTTTAAATTTGAAATCCACATTGTCTTATTTGT
Organism: Pangasianodon hypophthalmus; assembly: GCF_027358585.1. Taxonomy (NCBI): domain Eukaryota; kingdom Metazoa; phylum Chordata; class Actinopteri; order Siluriformes; family Pangasiidae; genus Pangasianodon; species Pangasianodon hypophthalmus. The sequence goes on from NC_069716.1 coordinate 7,423,456, forward strand.
TGTTAACAAATAGCTTAAAGTTTTTTTTTTACCTTTACACTGCCAAAAATGACATCTTTTCAAGTGTAAATATCTTGAATGTAGTCAAATTTGTCTAGTATTTCCTATTATAAGATAAACAAACCAAATATACGATTATTAATCCTATTTATGGACTTTTTTTTTTTTTTTAGTTCAAGCTTGCAATATATAATATTAATTTCAAGCTTTGTTCTATTGGCAGATAAATCTGCTCCTTTTAAGAATTTATTTCTAAAAAGAAGTTAAATTAACTGCTAATTGATTAAGAAAATTTTAAAACTTGAAAGTAATAAAAATGTCTAGAAATATGTTTGAAAACTGAGAATTAAACAGACTAAGCATGTATCGTCCAATTAAAGTACAAATTACATAAAGGGGTGAATGACAAGCTTAAGTAAGATTTATGTGGTTTGAAGGAAAATGCTGGCTAAAGGCAAACACATCTTTTCTGTTTAATATGCTTGCTATTTAGAAGAAACAAGGCATGATTACAAACTTGGTTTAAAAAAAAAATAGGAAGCATGGATGGTGTCTTTCAGTGATTGTGCATGTGTTCCTGTGTAACTACATTAGCCTAGTTGGGGTCATGATTTATCCAGAGAATAGATAGGACCCCAGTCCATCGCAGGGCACCATGCACACACACACACACACACATTCACACCTAGCAGCAATTTAGAGTTCCATCTACCAGCATGTTTTTGGGAAGTTGGAGGAAACCGGACAACCCTCATAAACCCAACATAGACACAGGGAGAACATGCAAAAAAAATCCACTCAAACAGGAATCTGAGCTCAGGATAGAAACAGGGACCCTGGAGCTGTGAGGCAGCAGTGTACCCAGTGTGTCACCTTGCTACCTAAAATAGTGCATCTATCTCTCAAATCCATTGCACAGGGCCATGTCCTTAATTCCCCAAAGTTCTATAGAGAGAATTGTCTACCCAAATCCAGTCATCGCTTTTAGAAAATCTAAGAGTAATAGAAAATCTAAGAGTCGCTTTTAGAAAATCTGAGTAATAGCAACAATCAACTGACAATTAGGCATAATAACACAAACGGAATTGCTACTGTGCATGTGGGCACCATATGACTTAACAGGCTTTGCGAATTTGGAAAGAATATTGGAGTATAATGCACAAGGCAATATCCTCTTTCTGGAATCTGGAGACAAACAAGCTCCTGACACTCTTCATTGATTGACTACTATGGGCAGTGTGTTTCCTACCGATTCCTGTAATAACTAATATATTGGTATCTTTATCGCTACTTCTATTTTATATAACTTAGAATTCCTAGACAATTTTATGTCAGAAAAAAAAAACCCTAATGATTTCCAGTTCTGGCCGGAGGAGGATAGGTTACCCCTGCTGAGTCCTCATTCTTCTCAATGTTTCTTCCTGCTAAGCTTCATTCTATTGGGTTTTCCTTGCCCTGGGCTCACTCAGTGGGGGTTATTGCACTGATGTCTGTAAATCCGCTTCTAGAAAATTGTAAAAAGAACAAGAATTATTCTATTCTATTGTAAAATATGGGTCAGTGTATTAGTATTGCATACTTCAAGAAAGACTTAATGCCATGCCATTATCTGTATCTGTTTAGTGCTCCAAATATTCATATCTGCATCTGTATTAGGACTAATGTTGCAGTCACAACAACTGGGAATTTTCCGGAGTCTTTTAATTCCCACATTAGAGTGTTCACACAAACTCATGCCGTCTGAAGTAGGAAATAAATACTCACTGTAAGCTGTCTACAAAAAATTTTAGTGCTTTGATTTGGTTACACTAAAATTTGGTGAGTGCTTTATTTATTTTTAAAGTAGATGTGATAATTCACTGTGAATAGCACTCGAAAAACTCTGACTTTCTGAGTAGGAATTATGAGATGGAGAGACATTCAACTGGATCTTTTCTACTGGAAAGTCAGAAACTTTCAAGTTTCCACTTGGTCATAAATGCAGCATTAAACCTGAAGTGAGCATGGCCTAAATCAGAAGCATTCATTATTTCTTTCTCTTTTTTTTTGGAAATAGAGTTCTTTTGTTTTTGTTTTTTTTTACATCCTGCTCAAGAATTCTGTTTGTACCTGACAAAAATTTCTTGCAAATTTAGCTTGTTCTATTTCCCAAAATATAAATAAACTAGTAGCCTAATTTAAAGCACCATGATCCTAACCAAGCCATTACTATAGATAAATGAATGAACACTGTAAATGCATTGTTATAAATGCATTGTTTACATACACACTAATGAATACGGTCTTTCTTTGTCCTGCGAGCTTCATATTTGACCACTCACTAACACCCACATGAAAGTAAAAACTTCCCATTTGCATTGTCCCGATGCACCCCACTAGATGCCCTGTGAACCTTTCTGTCAAGCTTTCTAAAAAAAAATAATAATAATTCATCCCATTTGTATCTGTATTTAGATTTGTTTAGAGCACATTATCTGTTCATTCCGAGTAACGTATTTGTATTCAGTTACATCTGTCTGAAATGTCTGAAATGTTACATATAGTCTGTTTGACAAGGCATGTGGGAAAAGATTTACAGGGTCATATCACAGACCGATGTGTGTGTGTGTGTGTGTGTGTGTGTGTATGTAACTCCCTTGGTTCAGACTCCCACTCACCTACTGTCTTTCACTCTCTCAGTCTGCACTTGACTTTCTCTCTCTGTCCTCCTTCTGTCTTTCTTACTCTTTCTGCATCAGTTCAGACGTCACTTTCCTTTCTGTCTGTCCATCAAACTAAGGCTTTCCATCCTATCTATCTTACTGGCTCTCCCTCTCTCTCTCTCTCTCTCTCTCTCTCTCTCTCCCCCACACACACATACAGAAAGATCATTATGTTAAAAGATGTTGTCATTATCTAGTAGACAGTGCAATCAGTTGATTAAAAAGCTGCTTCACCTTCAGCATCAATTAATCATAGAGAGGCTTTGAGGCTGTGAGACCAATATGAAATCAAATAAAATTTAAACAAATTCTAACAACCAAGAGCAATTTAATTAGACATCATCCAGATTACTGTATGTTGCTAACCTAACCTTTTGCACGAACCATTTATCCTTTTCTTTTTAAACTGCAGTCAGGTTCATTATCAGTTGTTTTATTTCCTCTTTCGGCTGCTCCCGTTAGGGGTCGTCACAGTGGATCATTGGTCCGCGTATTTGATCTGGCACAGTTTTTGCACCAGATGTCCTTCCTGACGAAGCCCTTCTCAATTTTTATCCGGGCTTGGGATGGCACTGAGAGCGCACCGTTGCACGGTTCCATGGCCGGGAATCGAACCCAGGCCACAGTGGTGAGCACGCTGTGGCCTAACCACTATTCCTCCAGGGACCCAGGTTCGTTATCAGTAATAGAAGTAGAAACTAAAGTTAAACAAAAGCATTTTCATGAACTGTAACACTACAACTAAACATACTAAACTAAACCTACAAATATTACTTCTGAAAGTAAGGAAAGTAAATAGGAAAATAAAATAAATCAAAACAAAAAGAAATATATCAATTTTTTTTAAATAATTAAAAAAAACTAATTCTTAAAATTATACTTAATATTTTAAACAATGTAAAATAACATGAAATATATAAATAAACAAATAAACAAATTAATAATAATAATAATAATAATAATAATAATAATAATAATAATAATAATAATATGCAGATATATTGATCAAATGTGGAATTTTTTTTTTTTTTTAAGAACCATCCTCGTTACACAACTCCAGTTCTGCATTGGTGCTGATGAACATGATGCTATAAAAACACTTGCTCTTTTAATCCCTACAGAAGCTCAGACCAGGATTAATTTCATAACAGAATTCTGATCATTAATGCATGGTTTTGTGTTCGAGTAACTCTTCCTTCTTTGGTGTTTGCTGTGAAAATTGGCTGGGCCCCTTAAATCTGTTTCTGAAACATTTTTAGAATATCTATTATGACCTTTTGTTGCATTACACTTTTTTAACCAACCCCATTCCTTGTTATTAGCACAAGAATTTTATTCATGGTGAATAATCCTCACTTACTTGAAATTATTTGAGTGCGGGTGTGTGCGATAGACAGAGCGAGAATCTTTCATCTGCATTTCATCTGTCATTAAGCTTTATACCAGTCAGATGATAGAAACCATAGATAGATTTATAGATAAATCTGCAAATTGGGTAGAAAAGAGCAGTTTTACAGTGATAAGCCTATGTTACATTTTATGAGCTGCATAAAGATACAGCTTACATTAATAAGTCACATTATACATGTCTGACCTATGAGATAATCAGTATTTTACATTAATATTTTGTTATATGGTTTTGGTGTCACAGAGCTTTGTCCATTCTGAAAGTAAGTGTATTTCATCTCTTTCAATAGCAGTGGTTCTTTTCTCAGGTATGTCTTGTCTGTTCTGTTAGCATCCACAGGGGTTTGTATTGGTTTGTATCCACAGGAATGGCATATTACTAATAAAAGGATTTTCACAGGCATCCTGGAACCAGGTTAATCCATCAAGGAGATCAAAATTTCCTTGGGGCGCCTCCACAAAGTGTCCAAGATGTCATGCGGTAAACGGCTTGACAAACAGCACTCTTTAATCATTGTCTTGACATGATTCTAGTGTACTTTGCTGAAAGCACATTTCTGAAATATAGCCGGCAATATATGTATCACAGTGCACATTTTTACTGCACATGCATTTTCAAATGACTGCCTACCTACCCACAACATGTGTGCACTAATTATGATCCATGAACTGTTATAATTCAATACACAGCAAGCCCTCTCAGAGAGATGCTGGTCCATCACAATGAAGGTAAGAAGGTTGATCCTGTCAGAAAAAAAATTCAGTGCTGCAGAATTTTTTATTCTAAACTAGGGGTTGGAGACACATAAACAAGCACACACACATCATGTGCCTGTGGCATGCACGTACTGAGTGATCCAGGCTATTTTTATAAACCGCTTGCTGTCATGCATCTGAGCGTAAGCATTCCTGAGTCCATAATTCTCCCTGCATGGACAAAAGGGATTTTCAGTGTGTATTTAGCGTGCTGAGTGCAGAATGAGCACAGACTGGGTTATTTCTGTTTGTCTGTTTGTTTCCCAGCGCCTCTGTTTGCACACTAAGTTCACAGACCAACAAGTTATCATCGGCTCTTTCACCTTACAATAATAACTCCCTTTCAAGTTAACATGCAGTCGAGTGCCACAGGTTGCATGTCCAATTAAAAAATGAGAAAGTATTAATTCATTTGTAGCAACAAGGTGTAGTGTGTTAGGTTTCACAGATATTTCATTGTTTAAAAATGTTAAAAATACACATGGAAAACCAAAATGAAATGAACTTTGCATCTCTCTCTTAAATTTTCTCAATAATACCACAGCACTGTTGAATGCTCGATTCTGATTGGTCGGTAGTTGTTGATTAATGATTAATTTTCTATAACAGCAGCTCTGGCAGTAGTTCCAGCTGTAGCATAAATGACAGGTTTATATTAACGTACTCGTTCTACAATACCTTATCATTTCTATAGTAACAACTTGTTCATAGGGACAGATTTTTATTTGCCAAATGTAATTGCTGTTGTATAAGAGGAATAAAACACGTCAGGATGAGCTGGAAAATATCGACTTTGTGGTGGTAACAGTAACTCCGCTTCACGTTGGCCTGCATCACACCACTCTATCATTGATTATTTTCCTATAACAGCATATCCTGAAGTGTTTTATTCTTTATATAACTTGTATGCCCACACGGTGCCTTTAGAACTGCCTCCAACCTTGTATCCTCTGAACAGCCTTTGGATCCTATTAGTTATGTATTCGCCCTCCTTTAGCTCAAACGCCTGCACATTCTTACTGGCATTTCTGTTTGAACTCTGCTAGATTCCTTGGTAAATCTTATCTACAGTATGTATATAATTCTGCCAGATAACACACACAGTCTTCTTGAGATCAGGTCTGGAGTTTGAGTGAGTGATGGCAAAACTTAAAATATTTGATTGTTTTTCTGTTGCTGCGAATGGTCCCACAGAGGATATGGTTGCCAGGTTCTTGTGTTTCTTTCTGTACATGGGAAATAAGGTCACCATTGTGTGCATGCATTTCTGTTTTCAGTATCTGCAATATGCATTTTTATCATCTCCTAGCATGACCATTATCAACTACATAATCCCCTATTCCTACATTGTCTATATTTAGACCATTTACCTGGCAATATGATGGCTTATCAGAAGAAACTCATAGAATGTATTATCACTACCCTCACTACTCCATTCAAACATGCTATCACAATGTGATGTTACACTTCCCCTTTGTTTGCCATAGCCTACACTATATGGCCAAAGGTTTATGGACATCTCACATCGATGTGTGGTTCTTCCCCAAGCTGTTGCCACAAAGTTGGAAGCACACAATTGTATAGAATGTCTTTGTATGCTGCAGCATTACAATTTCCCTTGAATGGAACTAAGGGGCTCAAACCTCTTCCAGCATGACAATGCCCCTGTGCACAAAGTGAGCACCAAGACATGGTGTGCCAGTGTTGGTGTGGAAGAACTCAAGTGGCTTGCACAAAGCCCTGACCTCAGCTGAACACATTTGGAATAATTTGGAAGGCCAACTGCACCCCAGGCCTCCTCGTCCAACATCAGTGCCTGACCTCACTAATGCTTTTTTGGCTGAATGAAAACAAATCCCCACAGCCATGCCCCACAATCAAGTGGAAAGCCTTCCCAGAAGCATGGAGGTTATTATAACAGCAAAAGGGGAACTAAATCTGGAATGGGATGATAAGCAGGCATCCACAAACATTTAGCCATATAGTGTATTTTTGTACTAGCCCAAAGAAAAAATGCATGTGGACTTGCTTTTTCCACCCAAAAACTTTTACAAAACTAGCCAAATTTTATGTAAAAAAACACAACCCTGGCAAACCTGCACATTGATACCCTAATGATTGCGCATCTCAAAAACAGTTTATACCCAAGTCTCACGTTTTTCAGTGGAAAATCTCACATACAGTAGAGTAGAACTGCTGCTGTAATCATTAAGACTATGTTGCTTATAATGAACATGCTTTCAGCTGTTCTGGCTATATAATTTATAGTTGTACAGAACTAATGATTTATAATCCTATTAACCTTTCCTTATGAGTCTACTACCCATATCTTTCAAGTCTCATGGTTTACCCTTTGTTGAAGTCTCATGGCCATGAATCCCACTTTTTTTTTAATATACAATCAGAGCACACCAACAAAAAAAGTCACAAAATACTGGCACATTGCAGAGTGTCACCTATTAAGCTTCAGCTGGCATAACTGGCCAATTCTGCTCATTGAGTTAAAGCTCATTTTGTTCATACACTAAATGCCCAACAATGCATGCTAACTAGCAACCAGCCACTAAACAGCCCAAATACATGAGACAAAATATTCTGCTGAATGTATTGAGTATTCTGTTTAACTGCATAGATCATTTAAAACTAAAAGAACACTATAAATGTTGTAAAGTGTGTAGGAGTGATGTAAAGATCGCAGTGTCAAGGGTGTTCGACATTAAAATGAAGATCAAAGGAAGAGTATGGGGACTGACACACTCACTGCACTGCTGAAATGGAAATTAAACAGTGACAGCCAGTGTTACTTTTGTGATAACACCTCAAATGCTCAAGAGTGGAGAGCAAGCTACACAACTGCACAATACAAAGCATAGCACTTAAGAGTAGTTCTCACACACACACACACACACACACACACACACACACACACAGAGAGAGAGACAGCTTTCTGTTTGTTTGTTGAGATGCTGATGTGTCAGTTTGAAAAACGGTCATCCCTATTTTACACAGGTAATGACAGTAAAATGAGAAAAGGAAAAGTGTGGAGAGCTTTTTCTCAAGGTTTTTACCAAATTCTACACGTTTTCCATCACCCATCACCACATTTCATTCACGGCTAGGTTGACAGGTATATCTTCCTCTCAAGATTTCTTTCTCTTGTCACCTCAGAAAGTTTGTCCTTTCCTTTCCATTGTCACCTCTGGCTTTCTCATTACAGATCTAAATCTACATTTGGATTTCTGTAAAGCTGCCTTGTGACATTTTCTATTGTTAAAACTGAATGGATGATTATGCTTTATGTTTCAGATTCATCCATCATATTTCATGAATGAACTTTTGCACTTAGCTTCACACTTAGAATTGTTAGAATAGTTGCAATTCATTATTTTTATTTGAATTAGAAAACCCACAATCTAGGAATACAGTATGCACTTCAAAATAGAACGACATAGTATAAATGTATAAATATGCTACCAAAGTGTGCAAAGTGCTCTTCACACACGCACACACACACACACACACACACACTCAGAGGATTCTAATCAGTGCTATAATCATAGGTTTATTTTCCAGAAGTCTGTTATAAAAAGCCATGTTTTGTAGCTCACTCCCTGCGCTTGCCTATTATCATTCAGAGACTTTATGGAGCGAGTAGTGCTGTTTCTGCAGCCTGTTGGACATAAGGGATTGCAGTAATGAGTCTTCGAAATGAAGTGATAAGTCACTGGAGTTGTGCCTGGAGAGAACATCCTTCTCTTTCTTTACTTCTTTCCTTGTTTCTCTCACACATACCCTTCTCCCTTACTCATTCACCCTTTCCTATCGCACTCATCTACAGAGTGTCATGTCTTACCTCTCTCACTCTTATTACTCTGATGTCTTCTTCTCGCTCCATCTCTGCCACACGGAAGTGCTGATGTATTAAAGCTGTACAGACACACCAGGAGCAGAGCATACATTTTAGGTCTAGGATTTGCCGCTGAGAAAACAATTTTAAATCCAATAGATCACAGTGTGGATGTTATACATTATGTAAGGAATAAAACACTTGGGGGTGGTGCGATACCTCCCTGAAGTTGATTATTTTCCTATAACAGCATGTCCAGAAGTATTTTATCCCTCTTTTACCAAAGCAACTTGCCAACAATTACAATTTTTAATTTATTAATTAACAATTCTTCATGCTTTTTATCTGATTATAGTTACATTTAATGTTGTGGATCTTCCACAAGAAAACTTAGCTCCTGTTATCACTTATAGAAGCTACAAACAGTCATTCAATCATAAATAATAATAGATTTTTTAGAAATAAATTTACTATTAGTGATTTATTTTGATGTTCGTAGGGTATGTTTTTATTTTAATGTGATTTTTTATGTGATTTTTACACGATTCATTTATTTTCACGGTTATAAATTATCTTTAATTTTAAGGCCTAATAGGTTAAAATACACCTTCTCATATTTTTCACATGGTCACAATATTAAAAATGTGAACATCTTAAGTGGATAATGACATTCGTCATTTTTTTCTTCATTAAGAGCAAATCTACAACCAAATCTGTCTGTCATCCTACTGCCATTGTGGCCTTGTGATAAATTAAATGCTCCTCACATGATCTGTATTTAGTCATGCATCCCTGCAAAGCATGTGCTAGAATTATAATATAACCTGTAATTATAATAAAGCCTATGCGCTAAACATATACGTGTTGTTTTTCTGTATCCAATATCAATTTGTAAAATTCATTTTAACATTAAAATTAGCTAGCCTTGATTTGATCGATCAAGGCTAGCTAATGGTGTCACTCATGCTCACAGTATGTGCTGTATCTTGGAGTGATGTTTTTTTCTGACAATAATGAGTCCACTCAAGTGGCCTTGAGTACACCTCTTGAAGTCCTGACCAATGGATGAGCCTCCTTAGATTTTTTTAAATTTTCCTTTTACACACACACGTTTGTCTAACTATACTTGGGAGGATCTTCCTTTGACACAATTATTGCTATGCCACCTACATCTAACCCTGTAACTAAAAGATAACCTTTGGGCCTTTTAGTTTTATGTTTGTTTGTTTGTTTGTCTGCCTGTCTGTCTGTCTGGTTGTTTGTTTGTTTGTTTGTTTGCTTGTTTTTAAAGCCATTTTCCTCATGGGGTCCAGACAAATGTCCCCACAAGGTCAAAACTGTCAGATATTCTGTCAGATATTCATATATCTGAATATCTGAATTCAGATATCCATACAAATTGAGATGAGCAAATTATTACAAATTTTCCAGTCTGAAGCCATGATGCAGTAAGCTAGTAGGCTAAAAATAGAGAGGAAATGAAAAGAGCTAGAATGTGTGCTGATTGGTGTTGCGCCAAAGCAGACAAGCCACTGCAAAGGAGGCAAGCCACTCATCTGTATGATTACTCATTTAGGATGCACCAAAGCCACTGTAGCACTCGTTTAGCCTCAATAACAAACATCCATCTAGGTGACGTCCATCTCGGCCAAGCGCTCCACCACCAACCTGTCAATATCTGACCTCTCCACGCTTATCCAGTCATCAGCTTCATTCATCCCCTGAAGCCTGCTGAAACAAAACAGCTTTCTGAAGTCTCCCCTCCATTGATTCTTCCCTCTCTCTCTCGTCCATGTCTGCGTGTGGGATGGGGGACTGCTGCATATCATAAAATAAGCTGGGCAAAACAGATGCCGCTCTGCCAGCTGAACACATTACAGGCAGTAATTACATTACCTCTTATGACTGCGAACGATTGTGAGTAATAACAAGCAGCAGTCAGATAACAGGCAGAATTTTGCTTTGACTAAAGCACCATCTGTTGGCCGCTTTTCTCTCTGCTTTTCTTATCCACTAATATAAGAACATAAGTATGGAAAGAATGATAGTATGACTGTGTGAAAAGTGGTACTATAATGTACCTACATAGACACTTAAAGTCCTATTAAGGCAAGACTTGTCATGCCTTGCCTTAATGATCTTAAGGCAAGAAACTACAAGTAGAAGTGATAATTTTTTACATTTTTGGATCATTTGCATGGCTTCTCTTAAATTGTAGTAATGAAAACATAAAAACTGAACGGTTTTCACTTTCTTTTTTCGCTTCTTTTTTCACAACCAATGCATTACCTGCAACTTAGCAAATTTGAAAAAGATTTTAAGCTCTGCTCACTTTAAACAAGCACGTCATGTCAAATACAGCTTATTCTGGAATATACTGTATATGTATACTGTATGTACTGTATGTACACTGTATATGTCAATCTAGGTGTCATTATGACATACATGGTAATTTCCTTCATAACATTACAAACCACACTGTATTTTTTAAACCATTTTTCCTCAAAGTATTTTTTTCTATATTCAGAACCAAAATTCTCAGTTTCTAGAAGATTCATGAATTCACAAATTTTTACATGTTCATCCCTAATTAGAAGTTTATTACAGAGAAAATGTCCCAGTGAGTTGATAATTGTATGATTTTATACTAAAAATGATATAAAATGTTTTTTTATAACACTGAATGGTACTTTCTTGAAAAACAATAAATAAATGATATTCCAACATTTTTTCTTTAAAAGTCGTTCTCTAGAGAGCATCTTTGCAGTGAAATAGCTATTTTAATTCTAACATTTTTTTTCCTTTATTAAGTATGAGAATATATAATAATATGAGATTTATAATGTCAATTTTTTTAAAAGGTTTCAATAAAAAAATACTTGTAAGAATATCAGCAGTCAACTGGCCAAGATGGATTGTGATGTCTGTTGTCCTCAGCCTGCTTACAATAAGTTCAGACTGTTCTTCCTCAGAAAAGAAAGCATCCTCCATTTTGTATTGACATCTTTTTTTTTATCTACACATTTATCCCAGCTTGGAAAGGATTTATTTTAGTTAATGGCCTGTTTAACAACTTTAACTTTTCAAGTAGGGTTAAAATATGCCTGAAATATCCTAATCTTTCTCAATAAACATAAGAAAACAAGAGAAGCGATGAGTATAGCAATGACGCATATCTGTATGTGTTCCAAATATTCATACCTGTATTTGTATTCAGATTTAAATCAGAATTGTGCATGGCATGGTCTGTGTATTCTGGCTCTGACAGTTACTCAACCTCAGTTACATAACTCAAAAGATGTGCACAGGACTGTTTTATAATCCCACAGTTATTATTTTTGCTTGTGATTATTTTCTAACAAATTTAGTTGGTTCTGTTTCCCTAAATATTAACAAATTAGTAACTAAATTTGAAATGAATCCATGTTCATGTTAATGAATGTGGTCCTTCTTGTCCCTCAATCCTCATATTGGACTGCTTGCCCACATAAAAGTAAAATCCTCCTGCTCATGAGACTTTTTGTTGTGTCCAGGATCCCAGTCCCAACGCACATAATTCATATCTCTACTTCCACCTGTTTAGAACACATTATCTTTTCATTCTGAATAATGTATTCAAATTCAGCTGCATGCCTAATATATCAGATTTATTCTTCACAAAGCAGGAAAGGGGACATTCCTCTGTGCTTGGATGTCAAAAAACAACCTAAAAAGTATGTATCAAGCTGTCTTTCTAGCACAATGACTAGCATGAAGATGGATAGTTCAGACTGAGAGGGAGAGAGAGAGAGAGAGAGAGAGAAAGAGAAGCCTCATATTCAAAGAAGTAACCTTGCTCATTTTTTCTGTGCTAGTTTAAGTTTTTATGCCATTATGCAAACAATCTACGAATCAGGCCTACAATTGAGTTTTTGAGACTGAGGTTATTGAATTAGCTGGAGCCATCTGTCTGGTGAATAATGTGTGTGGTGTGCCTTTGTCAGGGCTCACAGATAATTTGTTAAACCCCTCAAGCCAGACGGTATGGTTTGACCATACCCTTGGGTGTCATTTGCATAGAAACTAAAAATGCATCACCCTGACTCACTGAATTGAGAGGCAGAGGTGCTCTAAAGCCAATGATATTTTCATCCAGCTACCAGGATGGATGTGTTAACGGATTAATTTGATCGTTTATTTCCACGTCATCCAGGATGCTCATAGTCATGGGCGTAACATCATTCATCTCCAGTAACCATTTTATCCTGGGTTGCAGTGAATCTGAAGCCAATCTCAAGGAACAGGGCAGGAATACACACACCTATTCACACACCTATTCACACCTAGGGGCAATAGGATAACCAATCCACCTACCGGCATGTTTTTGTGAGGTGGGAGAACAGATACAGGAGAACATACGAAACTCCACGCAGACTAATCCAAGCTCAGGATCAGGTTAACCATTTAACCGTTGTTTAAAACCACACTATCTTTTTAATCACTTCTATGAGTTACATCAACACAATGGGTTCAATGCCTTCATTGATCCCATTAACCAATAAAGAAAAAAAGGAGGAGTGCAATCCCACAGGTTGATTAAACTGAATATTGTTTAGAGTTCGAGCCAGTATAAAGCTTAACTTTATTTGCATATGACAAAACATTAATATATTGTAAATAAATAACACAATGTGATCAGGTGCAGCAGGTAGCATTGCTGCCTCACAGCGCCAGAAATTCCACAGTTCAATCCTGAGCTTGGTTTAACATTATTGGATAACTCTACAGCTGATATCGTAGTTGTTCATTTTCAAATAATTTTCGAAATGTTTTATTGTCAGCTTTTCACTTTGACATTGTTACATATTGTGTGTAGATTAGCTAGAAAAAAAATAGCTGTATTCTATTTTATTTCCAGCTTATAGGCCAACTAAATGTGAAAATAGTTAAAATCTACAAATAATTCTTTACAGAAGTCATATGGACTTTCCATGAATGCTCACATGTGAAATTTACATGTGGTTTTAGACACTTTGCATGTTATGGTTTGTAGTCCATATGTAGTGGACGTTTCATGTAGTGTACAGTAGAGAGAATATACTGTAAATACACACACTATAACTATTTTCACATTTAGTTGGCCTATAAACTGGAAATAAAATAGAATACAGCTATTTTTTTTTCTAGCTAATCTACACACAATATGTAACAATGTCAAAGTGAAAAGCTGACAATAAAACATTTCGAAAATTATTTGAAAATGAACAACTACGATATCTTGGTTTGATAAGTATACACCCCCTTTACTATAACAACATCCCTTAAACAATCTCAAGAATAACCAATTGCCTTCAAGGTCACATAGTCACTTAATTTTCCAACACCTATGTGAAATCACACCACCCCATTGCTGGGTTCCCTCCACTGGCTTCCTGTAGCTGCCCGCATCAGATTTAAAACACTGATGCTTGCCTACAAAGCCAAAAACGGACCAGCACCCACTTATCTCAAAGCACTTATCACACCTCCCGCGGCACCACGCTCCCTCCGATCCTCTAGCACTGCTCGACTGGTCCCACCATCTCTCAGGGTACAAGAAAGACTCTTCTCTGTACTGGCACCAAGGTGGTGGAATGAACTTCCCCTAGATGTCCGAACAGCTGAGTCACTGGCAGTCTTCAAACGACGTCTAAAGACTTATCTCTTCATAAAGTACTTAAGTTAGCATTTACACAAAAAAAAAACAAAAAAAAAAACTCCCCAACAGAGTTTTGGACTGATGGTATTCCTAGTTTGTGACCTAGAGAGCCAATATCAGAATGTATTTTTGATAGACTTCAAAGTACTATTGTAAGTCGCTCTGGATAAGGGCGTCTGCCAAATGCCATAAATGTAAATCACAGCTACTGACGTGATAGTTTGAATAAAAACAGCTGTTTACTATGGTTAAGTGCAGATCCACACAAAATCAGCAGCATGGGCTCCAAAGACCTCCCAAAACAACTCCAGGCATACATCAGGTGAGGGATATAAAAAGATTTCCACGGCTTTGAACATACCCTGGAGTAATACTAAGTCCATCATTAAGAAGTGGAAAGTGCATGGCATGTCAAACTCTGGGTGTGCATCAAAACTAGATGGCTAGAAAAGAAGACACTTGGTACAAGAGGCCACTAGAAACCAGATGGCAACTTTGAAAGAGCTACAGGATTTTATGGCCAACAGAGGAAATCACATCTCATCACAATCGCATAACACAACAATATTAAATATATTGCACACATCTGGCCTGTATGGGAGGGTGGCAAGAAGAAAGCCATTTCTCAAAAAGTCCATCTGGAGTGCCTTATGAAGTTTGCACAAAGACACCTGAAGGATCCTGCAACAAGCTGGTAGAAAGTTTTGTGGTCTGATGAAACATAAGGTTTTGGCATGAATGCCAAAATTGCCTGTCACCAAAACAAGTCCATCCCGACTGTGAAGTGTGGTGGTGGAAGCATAATGTGGGGATGTTTCTCATCTACAGGGACTGGGGAAGATTGAGGGGAGGATGGATGGAGGCAAGAAATATTTTTATAATATAATTATAATTAAAGACATGAATATTGGTAAATATCAAGGACCCTGGGGTTGGGCTGCTATACACACATATAAACAGGCTGCTGCAGAAAATCTCCAACAAGAGTGCTTTTCCTATTAACCTTTCTACAGTATGCCCAGCCTGAAGGCTACCACCAGCCATAAACTCCACAGCTCACACCAAAATGAGCCCATCAGTAAGTGAGCCAGTGCTGCTGACATTTAATTCAAATGTGTATGTTTTAGACAATTTGGAACAAATAGAGGTTGTTTACAGCATTCCACCTCTCAAGAGCAAGTGTCCAGTGTCCCTAACCTCTTTCCTCAGGTCTTATTCACTACTGCAGTGAGAACGTGGCCCAGAATTCTGAACTAGAAAGTGGCCCAGAAGTCATTCACCTATCTTCCTTCATCCAAAGATGAATTCTCTAAAACTGAGACCTCAAAACGTCGGCCTGGCTCAAAATTTATGGTCCTGATGCTTAGAGTCTATGGAAAGAGGTTCAAAATGGTTAGATTTTCAACCATGCGGAATTTACAGGTAAGTAAATAAGTTCAACCTTCCCATAAATACATTAACAAAGTTATATAACATCATCATTACTCTGGTGAAAAAGCACAAGAAATGACTAATGGTCTTTAAAATCAACAGCTGGCTTGATAGATAAGCTCATTTATGCACTGGTAATAGGAGAGTAGTCATCCTTGTCAATGAAATTACCATAAAGGTGCCTGATTTCTATGCAGCACACTGTCATTTTGCATAAGGAGGGGTGGGTATGAAAGTGTGTCTGGGGGGGTGTGGGTGTACACAAGGGACACACTCTCACACTCTCTTTTCTTACATGCCATGACCTAGCAGGAACTGCACTGACAATCAACTACAGTGAAATTATAAAGCAGCATCATATCATACAGACGATAAGAGCAGAGTAGGCCTGGGCTTCCTGAGCAGAAAGTCTCGTGTGTCTTGTGTTTGTGGAGAACTCTCAGATCACACCATCAGAAAATCAGCAATCATTCTTTCCTCACACGACTAACCTGACTCGGTCATGTAGGTTTCTCATTCATAATATCAGCTGATCCGGTCATTTCTCTCCATGAAAGCTACTCAGGTACTTGTTCAGCCTCATTTCTGGAAGGTCTTCCCCTGTGTGCCATCAGACACCTGCAACTGATCTGGAAAGCAGCTGTGCAGCTTGTTTTCTCTTAAAGAGACAAGCCTCTTCACTAAATAAGAAGAGGGCACTAATTTATTAATAATTTATGAGGGCACTAAATTCAGAAAATTAAATATAATAAAATAAAATAATGCTATCTTGTTATGCTAACTCCTTTCTAACAAGGCTTTAGCTTTAATGGAATTTTTAGACCCTGATCTAGACTACCAGTTAATACATCCTTTATTGAGTAAGGAAGCACACACTTGGGGGATTTCTGTTATAGGAAAATAATCAATGGCAGGGTGGTGTTTCCTATACCAGCATGTTGTGAAGTGTTTTATTCCACTTACACCACAACATTTTGGCCATTCTAATACCTATTTTTTTTTTTACTATTAAAATATGACAACTCATATTTTTTATCCCTTTTCCTCATTGTGTAACATCTGAGAAACATTATAACAGATAGAAACAGTCTTAGAGTAAGGAAAATGAATAAGTGTTTAAATATACACACACACACAATATGCAACATTTCAACTTATCTTCATTCTCAGTCTCAGCATAAAATGGACTGGATCCAGCTGTGCTCTCAACTGAAATCTCCCTCATCATATTCTGCTTTCTCATTTCCTTTTCCCTCCTTTTTTCAAATACACACAGACAGGAAGGCACCTGTGTCTGTCTCCAGCAAAGCCGTAGTGCATGTTGAATGGGCATGCTTAAGGTAAGAATGCAAGGAAATATTTAGGTCAGGATGTAGGAACCCTTTCAGCTGAGACGTGGGAAAGAGTGAGCCATGACTTCTTTACCAAAGACACACACATACACAATAACACACACACACAAACACACTTGTCATCAAGCTCTCAAAGCCTGTAGGGATATTCCATGTGAGATTCAGCTTCCCACTCCTGATTTTGCTCCAGCTCACTGTGTAATTCTCCCAGCATAGAGTCTTTCACACACTTGTCAGATGTGATTCCTAATAAGGCTGCCAGCCTGTGTGTTGATATGTTAAATCACTTGTAACAGGCCTAGATGGAAAACAAAACTGTCTTCATGGTAAGGATTATAAACAAAAATGTTTACGCTGCCTGCTCCTTCTTCTCTCATACGCCGGCTTCACCTCATAGAAATGAAATATAAATATGAAAATCAGAAGTGGCATAATAATTCTCCAATCATCTGTGAATTACTTGGATTCTCAAAGCTTGAAGGATTGTAATTGAGACCAAATCATGTATAACATACTGACTGCACAGTTCATATTCAGCTGTGAAAAGCCCTTTTTGAAAAACCATGGCCTGATAAAGGCTATAAAACAGAAGCTATAAAACAAAACAGCATCATTACTTGATAGCTTGGAGAATGCAGAAGGAGGTGAGTGTGTGTGTTATCCATGCAGTTTGGATAACACATTTGCAGATCTCATTTTGGTGGTGAGACCAGTCTCAGTCCAAGGATATCAAACACTCTTCGGGTTCCTCCCAGGAGAGAGGGAAGGTGACAAGAGATAAGGAAATGCCACTACTCTGTGGAGTTTCTAGGAGAGAGAGAGAGAGAGAGAGAGAGTGTGTGTGTGAGTGAGTGTGAGTGAGAGAGTGAGAGAGAGAGAGAGAGAGAGAGTCATTGCAGGGTTGTTGGGTTTTTATGCTGTTGTTGTTTTGTGTAATGTGTTATGTTAGTCTTGGGTTGTTTGTATTACCTGCATATTTATACTAGTGAAGAAGATTCTTGTACTAACGTAGCATCATTATTACTATTATTATTAGTAGTAGGGGTGGTAGTAGTAGTAGTAGTAGTAGTCATTTTCTCTCAATTTGGTAATTTGCAGATTTCCACTCATTAGCTACCTCTTCACTATCCCACAAAAGCTACAAAAAGCTAACCAGGAAGGGTGAACACTGGCACATGCTTCCTCCACCTCTTTTTTGAAAGTCTTCTTTCATTAGGATTCAGATTTGCGATCTCCTCATGTTAGGGCATTTTTCTGTTGCCCTTATCCAGAGCGACTTACAATAGTGCTTTGAAGTCTATCAAGTACATTCTGATATTGGCTCGGTAGGTCACAAACTAGGAATACCATCAGTCCAAAACTCTGTTGGAGAGGGTTTTTTTTTTTTTTTTTTTTTTTTTTTTTTTTTTTTGTGAAAGTGCTAATTTAAATATTTTATGAAGAGGTAAGTCTTTAGCCGTCGTTTGAAGACTGCCAGTGACTCAGCTGTTCGGACATCTAGGGGAAGTTCATTCCACCACCTTGGTGCCAGAACAGAGAAGAGTCTCGATGCATGCCTTCCTTGTACCCTGAGAGATGGAGGGACCAGTCGAGCAGTGCTAGAGGACCGGAGGGAGCGTGGTGGCGCTCGAGGTGTGATAAGTGCTTTGAGATAAGTGGGTGCTGGTCCGTTTTTGGCTTTGTAGGCGAGCATCAGTGTTTTAAATCTGATGCGGGCAGCTACAGGAAGCCAGTGGAGGGAGCGCAGCAATGGGGTGGTGTGGGAAAGTAGTAGTAGTAGTAGTAGTAGTATCTCTACTAGTAGCAGTAGTAATATTGGTAGTAGTGGAAGTATAAGTAGCAGTAGTAGTAGTAGTATCTATACTAGTAGCAGTAGTAGTATCTATACTAGTAGCAGTAGTAATATTGGTAGTAGTGGAAGTATAAGTAGTAGTAGTAGTAGTAGTAGTATCTATACTAGTAGCAGTAGTAATATTGGTAGTAGTGGCAGTGTAAGTAGCAGTAGTAGTAGTAGTAGTAGTAGTATCTCTACTAGTAGCAGTAGTAATATTGGTAGTAGTGGAAGTATAAGTAGCAGTAGTAGTAGTAGTATCTATACTAGCAGCAGTAGTAATATTGGTAGTAGTGGCAGTGTAAGTAGCAGTAGTAGTAGTAGTAGTATCTATACTAGTAGCAGTAGTAATATTGGTAGTAGTGGCAGTGTAAGTAGCAGTAGTAGTAGTAGTAGTAGTATCTCTACTAGTAGCAGTAGTAATATTGGTAGTAGTGGAAGTATAAGTAGCAGTAGTAGTAGTAGTATCTATACTAGTAGCAGTAGTAATATTGGTAGTAGTGGCAGTGTAAGTAGCAGTAGTAGTAGTAGTAGTATCTATACTAGTAGCAGTAGTAATATTGGTAGTAGTGGAAGTATAAGTAGCTGTAGTAGTAGTAGTATCTATACTAGCATCAGTAGTAATATTGGTAGTAGTGGCAGTGTAAGTAGCAGTAGTAGTAGTAGTAGTAGTATCTATACTAGTAGCAGTAGTAATATTGGTAGTAGTGGAAGTATAAGTAGCAGTAGTAGTAGTAGTATCTATACTAGTAGCAGTAGTAATAGTGGTAGTAGTGGCAGTGTAAGTAGCAGTAGTAGTAGTAGTATCTATACTAGTAGCAGTAGTAATATCGGTAGTAGTGACAGTATAAGTAGCAGCAGTCGAAGTAGTGTAATAGTAGCACGAGTAGTAGAAGGAGTAATAGTAGTAATACTTATAGTAGTAGTAGTAGTAGTAGTAGTAGTAGTTGTTACTATACTAGTAGTGGTAGTAGGATCAGTAGTAGAAGTAGTAATGATAGCAGTAGTAGAAGTGGTAGTGTGGTTAAAAAAAAAAGTATGAGTGGTAGTAGTAGCAGCAGCAGTAGTAGCAGTCGTTGTATTAGCAGTAATACTAGTAGCAGTAGCAGTAGTAGTAGTAGTAGTGTTGGTAGTTATAGTACAAGTAGTAAAAAAACTATTAAACACTTATGAAGTGGTAGCTCAACTGCTGTAGTTTGCAATTGTAAGTGTTTAAAGAAGTTGTCTAATGTTCACCTATCTGGGAAAAAAACACAATTTTGCATTTGGGATTACTAAAGCATATAAAAATATTTATATTTTTATAAATATAATATGTGAGCATAGGGTTCTATTTTTTTTCCTGTGGAATTATGTGGCACTGGCTAAAGAGTGGCTAATCCTGACTGATGAGCGCTAGGCTGGAGCAGGAGGAAAAAAGGAAGAGTTTGATACAAGAATATTCTTACCTCCTGACATCTCCTCCTGCTTCCACAGAATTATCTGATCGAAGCACAAAGCGCATAACTCTGACAAGCACTTTTCTGTTTTTGAGTTGTTTACTTGACAGGCATGATGTATCAACACTGCATCAATGGCATAACGTTAATCTTACTACAATGTGACTTGTCAAGGAAAAAACGAAAAAATATTATTAAAGTAATCTTACAGCCTACCTGGAAGTGTAGTAATGAGCACTTTATATGACGTATCTAGTTTTCAGAATGACCAATCCATGTTATCAGCAGCGTCAGAACGAGCTAAAGTTCTATTTCACACTTTTGTAATTGCTGTAATTAGCAGCAGGGGATTATTTTGTTGTTCAAAACATCTGTGCGGCAGGCGTCATGTTTCTCCTAGATAATGAGCCAATGTAAACTGTCTTCCCGTTTTTTGATTTTCTTTGATTAGTGCAATTGTCTTTGACAAGTCTTACTTAATGAGTGTTTCATAATTTGCAGGAAAGACATGCAACTTGTATTCAGAAGGGTGAAATGCCCTGTTGTTTATTCAATGTCCAGCTGTGAATAAATCAAGCTGTTAACGTAAACTAATCCACAGGCCTAACAAAACTTTGAGTTCCTTCCACTTTGTAAAGTCTTTTCACATACCCGCATCCCCAAGGTCAGAATGCATCAGTCTAACAGTGGAAACTGAGTGAATGATGATTTGCTAAATCATACACTTCAACAGTCACAGAGACAAAAATTGCTGATATTCATCTATGACCCTTTTATGTACAAAATGGTTGCAAGATGAAAATAGCAGGGTAAAGATGCAGTTTAAATTTTATGCAGTTTATGAAAGTAAAATTGGTGGTTGGAGGTGATTTGAAGTTTTGAAGTATTTTTAAGGAAAAAATACTACATACTTTTGTTTACCAGTATATCATTTACGTTGTTCTTTCACTAAGAGGTGTTTATGGTTAAGGAGAGATAAATTTATTACCAGTGTCATATCTCCGACTGCTTATAACGTTCTTTCACTACTTGACTCTAATAGTGCTTCTTTGAGTGTTACTCTGTATGCTACCTAGTCTGGAATAACTCATGCATACACTGTACTTGACGTGCACACTTTGTTTCTGTTATCTTTAATTTTCTTGCTTGAAAGCATGGAACGCTACACTAAATGGTAATATTCACAATCAAACTCTGTTTTTCCATCCCTGTGACAGAGGTGGAGGGTATAAAAGCCCTCGAGCTATGAAGGACTCTCTGCTCCTCCAGATCCCCTACCTGGCTCTCTACATCACGTAATGAAGCTCTAGCCAGAGGCAAGGCAGGATCGTCAGGAGTGAGGTATCTGCAGCCTTCATTAACCCTAATGTTCTGTTCAGCCCAAAATGAGTCATTTTAAATTGGAGAAATACAGAAGAATAATTCTCCCAACAGGAAACCTTAAAGACTTGGCAGGACTCCTTTAATGAGCATGAAAAATCATGTTTAAAAAACCTATTTATATTACAGACATTCTGGTCAGGTCTTTTTGATCTGAGGGTAAGAGGGTGAAATAAATGTGTTAAGTAAGGAAAAGAGCACTTCATGGTATGCTGCTGTAGGAACATTTTTATTTATTAATGAATGACACACAGGTTTAACTGTTTATAGTTACATTTTATGTTGTGGAACATCCGAGATTTAGACTCTGTTATCATATATAGCAGCTATAAACCAGCCTCTTATTTTCTCTTTCTTAAAGGTAAAAAGACAAGAAACCAAGAAACTGAAAAGCACAAAGTCCTCTGACCTGAAGACTGTCCTGTGTTAGAAACCTAACTGACCACTACACAGCGCTCACACTGGAGACTCCTTCCAATTAAAAAAAAGTCTCCTTAGAGAAACCTTATCAATTATCAATACCATATCAATAATTATATTGTTTTTTTTATTATATAACAACAAAATTCATTTATTTTTTTCATATTTATTTATATTCATTCATCTATTTATTATTGGGTTTTGATTATGCGGAGCACCCGCAATATAAGTATCTGTGAGATGGTTGTTACCATAGAAACGATTATGTCTTAGAATGAGCACATTAAAATCATCCTGCGATTTGAATTACAGCTGGCACTACTGTCAGAGCTGCTATTATAGAAAATTAATCATCACCTTCTGACCAATCAGATTTGAGAATCCAAAAGCACTGTGGTCTAATATATTTTAGAATTGGGTTGCTATAAATATTAAAGGCTATGGAATGCAGTAAGTAGCACATTCATTGCCAAGTAGTGAACAATAGGGTCACCTACAATGTCTAGCCCCTGAGCCATGCTGCAGTGTTGCATTACTGGACCTACTACTCAAAGAAAGTGTGAGAAAATAACACATGAATCCATCAGCTGATGCTGTGGCTGAAGTACAGGCTGAACCCATGGACTTTGTTTTGTTCTACTTCATGCTGCATCATGATATCAAATGTCCCTGCAAAAAAACTGATATTATTTCTGAGAAATAAATTTAAAATGCTTTTTGAAAATATTTCATTTATGTCAGATATTGGAGCCAAAGGTAGATGCAAGTGCAATTTTAATATTTAAAAAGGTGCAATGCATGAAAACAAAACACTAAGAACATTAACAAGAACTAGGCATGCATGGAAACACACAACATGAAGAGAACATGATAAATATTAAACAAAGAGTGCTACAAATGTCAGAACTTAAACACTAGTGCTCATTAGACTTGTGATGTGCAGGGGCTGATGATCAATGTAGTCCAGCACCACTTTCAGCACTGACATGACAATTTACAGTTTATATTACTTAAAAGTGTCCTCTCTATATCCATTTAGATACAACTAAGTGAGTTTAAGTATAATTAAAATAATAATTAATTTCATACAAAACTTGAATGCTTATTCGTTAGCCATACTTGTCATTATTCTTTTATTCTGTATCTTGTGATTTAAGATTAGAAGTATTAAATTTAAGTCAAAACACCATTTTGAAAAATTGTTCCATACATCACATGATTTTAAGGAATTAACAAGGTTATTTAGAGGAAATGCAACTGCAGAACAAATGAGTTTCCCAGCTTTATTTTGGCTCCTTTATAAAATTTTATAACATTTAACTGCTGTTGTACCACAGCGCTATTGAATTCTTGAACCTGATTGGTCAGAAAGTGTTGATTCATTTTCCATAACAGCTACATTATCAAGACTAATAATTAGCATTTTTTTTTTAAATGTGATGTTAGTTATTAAAGAAAAAGGTATAATTGTTGAGACAATTATTTAACATTTACAGAAAGATTCTCCAGTGTCAGTGCTTCATAACATTCTGAACATTTTCTGCCACGGGAGAGTCTTCAAGATCAGGGTTTTTGCACTATGTGGTTTCTTAGTTACATGACAAGCTGCTTATTTTGTCTAATTAATTTCAAGAGAGAGAAAAATAGAGAGCCTGATGAGGGAATGGCTATTCTTAATACAAACTAACTTGACTTGTGGATGTTCCACAACATTAAATGTAACTATAAATGTTTAATAAGTGGATAATGTTGTTCATTAAAATATTTAAATTGTAACCATTGGCAAAACACTGTGGTATAAGAGGAATGAATCAATTTGGAGACATGCTGTGATAGGAAAATAATCAACTTATCTATTACAGCAAGACCCATCATGTTTTACTCCTTATGATACAGAAAGAATTCATACTTCATACTTTTTTACATACAAGTTCTACTTTCTGTAAACATCCCTTTCCACCTCACCCTAAAAAAGATGCTTGACGGAGGTGAGTTCTGGAGACTGTGCAGACCACTGAAGCAGTGAAAAGTAGCTGTTATGCTCCTTGTACCATCTGGAGCCATTCAGTAAGGATATGTGCCTGGTGACTTGCTGGAAGTGTCCATCCGAGTGTGGATAAACTGTAGCCATGAAGTCAGCAATAATATTCACTGGGTATCGGGGGCCAGGAAAACATTCTCCAAATCATCACACCATCTCCCTGTCCTGTACTGCTGACAAGAAACAGGGTGGCTCCATGGACCCATGTTACTTACACGGAAATCTGATTCTTCCATCAGCATGATGTTTAAAAAAAATGCACCTTGATGCACCTGTGTTCACCAGAGCCGGGCTTTCTGGTTCATTTCTGATTACATCTGCATCTAACATTTGAGAGTTAGAAGCGGCTGTATCTCTCAAAAGTCCATTTGATAAATTGTGAGATTACAATATTGAAATTGGATGTGATTTGCTTGGTTTTGGGTGTGATCTAGGGTTCATTACTGTAAACTACTGGCTTCTGTATGACAGTATCATCAATCCTGTTACTGTTATGTCACCACTGTTATTAAATAATATTTTAGTTACAATGCAATGGACTGGAATCCCAACCAGGGTGTATTCCTGCCTCACTCGAATGTCAGGGCAGGGTGTTTAATAGAAAAGTGAAGTTCTACCTCAGAATTAAGGTAAAGATCACAATTTTATTCCAAAATTATTACCATGGCAAATAGTAAAAAATAAATAAAATTTTAAAAAAGCTCTAGAAACACTGGAAACATAGCCAGCAGTGCAAGGTTTGTGGGCACATTTAACAAATCAAGGCCAGCCGTACAATCTGTTTCCATTATGCCCCCCATTCTGGGCTCTGCCTCAGGGTTTTGCCCCAGTAGACCAAATTGAATGAGCCAGTGCTAATTAACGACAAATTCTGCTACAGAGGGACCAAACTATATTTAGCTCCATCCACTGAGAGCATGACTAGACAGACAGAGACAGTATAAGCTGCTCTTTATCTGAATGTAATAAATGTATAGGGTGTGAACTCCCCCAGTGGATTATGGTATGATATATAAAGCTTCATTGTGGATGTAGAAGATTCCTCTCCGTTTATCAAGATAGGGACATAGCCAGTTTTTTTCCCTTTCCTCTGTCTTGCCCTTTCCCAACCACCATGAGGAGACAGTGTTACCATGGTAACCCAACTACTTAGGTATAATTTATCTTTGTGAGGCTTTGCAAATAGAAGCCCAGTTCTTTCTCAAACGCTGAAAGTTCTTCTGCAAGGGAAAAAGCAACTAAGCAAAGGGCTCAGAAACAAATAATAAATAAATCCAACTGTGAGTGACTGTGTAGATGAAAATTCAATTAATTTGACACTAATCACTAGTCGACCCTCTTTCATACTCAGATGGAAAACCCTGGGTCTTGGTCAATTAGATAAAACTACACATTTTAGTTCTGTACGTGTCCTGACTAATTCCCCCATCTTCAGCTGTAGATTTGGGAATTGATTAGCCCGGAAATTTTTAATCTCATTCAAATCACCGGAGGGAAATCCAAGAAAATGATAGCACGCAAAAGCTCCAAAAATAGTTGTGGCCCTGTCTCCAAAGAGGAATCACTACAGAAATATATTTGTTTGTGATTAATTTTTGGGGTAATTACTGTGCATTGCTACTGATTGATGACAACACAAGTCAGTAATGACTGTATAATGTATAACAATATTTTCTTTTCTGTTGCAGTTCTGCTGTACTGCTCAGCAGGAACTTCAAAATATGATATAACTTAAGGACATAACCAGGTCTTTGGAAAACTGTTACAGATTACCAATAATTTATGGAACATGTCTAGAGTTACAACTGATATGCCTTTTTTCAGCCAGAGCTCATTGGCTCTTGTGAAACTAAATTTAGTGTTTTAAATGCAGTTCTTTTACCAACTCACCATTGTAGACAAAACACTGTCTAGAGTTTGCAAGAGCTGCAATTCCCCACTGCCTTTCTTTAAATACTTTAGACAATTTGGTGGTTTGACTGCCACCTGCCACTTTTGTTGTTCTGAAACCTTTGATTATGGCTTTAAAACACAGTGCCCAAGGGAAAGTGGTCTATTACCTGCCTCAACTCTTGTGGACACTCATTCATTTGTGGCAAGATGTGGTGTGTGACTAAGACAAGATGAGTGAGGGGATATTTAGCGAGCAGTTGTGACTCTTTGTGACCTTTGAATTGCCTCTTGTTGAAAGCTGCTCTGGGCTTGTCCAGTCCCTAGACAGACCGGGCTGTGGCAAAGAAGTTGTGACATGGAAAGTAAAAAGGAATTTTCACAGAGAAAACAAGAGCAAGAAAGAGTTCAAATCTTCCCTCAACCTCAGTACTCTTTCTTTACTGAGCCACTTCTTTTAGTTGAGTGCATTTTAGTGGAATGACACAGCTGGATGTTTTGAAGGATGTGGCATTTTCTGAGACATTATCATTCTTCAGTCAAGAACATGTTACAATTCCGGCCAAAGCAAAGTTGGTAGATCTCAGTCAGGACTCCAATGATCTGGAATCCAACTTCCTATATACAGTATAAGTATACAGTATGTACAGTGGCTGTGGAAGCTATTTTGCAATTGTAATTTATCAAGTTACAAGCTACTCATGATTTAAAACAGCTAAGTTACAGCCACACTACCCTTTTTTTTTTCTAAAGTTGCTAGCCATACTCCAAGATACTAAGAAAAAGTAACCAACTATACTGAAGCTACTTTACCAACTCTGACAGTCTCATTTTATTAATAAAAATGTACTTAAAATGTAAAACTCTTGGTAAGAAGCTGCTAATATTACTCAACTGTAAAACAACAATTATCACAAATGCAACAGATACAGAGAGAGCACACTCCACTACTCTTGGTTCAGTTCATTTCTGGACATATTTAGTTTATGTTAATAGGCAATATGATAATCCATATAACATTGAACTAAACAGCTACATTTGGGTATTTGCTGCAATTTGAATAATAATGTGTGTTTGTTATTTCATATTGGCTGACGCTAGCCATTAAACTAAACAATACTTTTATGCCCCATCGAAACAGTTACCTATTTTGTTAATACACTGCTGCATTAATTGAACGGAAAACACTCAACACCTAACACTATCACTCCTGATCACCTTGTTAACTAAACCAGCTAGGTAATCAACAACAATAACAAAACACACACAAAAAAAGATCATGAACTACTTATATTTATGTGTCCTTAAATTGATGCCTAAAGTCTTCAGTGTCAACAGAATATTCATTTTCGGGTTTGCATAGGTTATAAACAAACCTATGTTCATAAACATAAATGAATGGATATTGTGGATATTCAAAAGTCTTGTTTTCATCATTAGAAACTATAGTGAAGAATTTTACTATCTAAAATATTAGTGTTGCTACTGGTAGCTAGCTACTCCTTAATACTTCGAACAAGGTATCTGCGTCACTTGTCTGTACCTTGTGGTGAGCACCACAGTCAGCAAATGACTCTGTCAATTATGCTGACATGATGGAGTTGGATGGGAGGTCCTTATAATCAGTTTACCCAATATTAAAGTTTTCTATGATGAGAGGTTTCTGAATAGTAATTATAATTCTGCATTTGAGGTAACTCGGAAGTGGGAAGTCTGAACACGTGTCTGTAATTTTGAGCTCGGCTTATTCCAACCACAAAGTGTGAAACAGTATGGATGCCTCCATTAAAGGTGTGTTTATTCAGCTACAAGCTAGCCAGCTAACATTAATGATCATGAGTTTAGGATGTTTTTACTTTCTCTAGCCAGCAAACAGTATGGTCAGCTGTATAGATTAACTAATGTGTCTATGTTGATTGATCTAAAGTAAATACTATTACAAAATCATTTAAAGTTTTGAACTGATATTTTAGTTTACTGTTGACAGTCTGAGAGGCCATTTTGGCATGACATCATATGGTGAACTCAAGGTTGCGGAAACTTCCCTGACTTTCTGTATAGGAATTCTTTTCTTTGTTTTTTTCCTAGTCAGGAGACAGAAATTCCAAGTTACAACCTTTTGTCAAATGCAACATAAATACATATGTACATCCTCACACAAGAATGATGAATCACATTCTATGCATAGAATTGCATAGTTTTAGGCTTACTGAAATCATATATAGAAAGTGAGGCAGTATTTATAGTGGTCATTCTGCAACTTTATTTTAGCTAGAAGGATTTATTCCTACCAATTCAGCATAGGCCCTCCATTTATATGCAAGTTATTTAAGCCATAGCTTAAAGTGAACTTAAAACATTACCTGCACATTTGTTTTTGTTAAGCGAACTTTAACTGAAGTTAGATACAGTCACTCTTGCTGTGGGAATTTTTGAATAATTGATCTGGGACTACAGGTCTCTGGCCAAGATATATTGCAGTTTTATATAAGCACTCATAAAAGATTAGACTGGGCTACCTAATAGCGCCTAATCTCTCCAACAAAATTAAAACCTTTCTAATAAAGGAAATACATTCGATTATAATAGATTAATCCTACACATTAAAAAGTTTACCACCTTTGTAGGTCCAAGCAAACAGAATACTGTGCAACACTTATTAGAAATTAGAAAACACTACAAAACTTAGTCATTATATTGTTTCATCTGTCAAAATCTGCTTAGTCAGATGTTTTTATGACTGTTTTTGCAGTGCTGCGTGGGTTACCAGACACCTACAAGTCATGGGTGCATGTCACCCCATTGGAGGGTTTGGCAGACGAAATTTTGCAGCACTTCAGTGCTTCCCACACATTAGTTTAATTTGTTTACCAAGCATTTCACACATAGAGGCATTTAACAGCATCCTAGCATTTAGCACTGTGTGCTCTTGTGAGAGCGAGGCAGACTGTAAGAACGATTATAGACAGAGAGAACAAGCAGTGAGAAAATAATTTAACTTCACCAGTGTCTAGCTCCCTTCCATAGATGCTTCAGTGCTAGGTAGTTAAACGTTATTTGCGAACGCTGCCCGACCTAACCTGTAGCTGCTCTGACTGTGCTGCATATGGCTGACGCCTGAGGCAATGTGAGCTTTGCCTCTGGCACAAAATCCCCTTGGATGCTTATGTCATTGAACCCTGTCTTGACTGTGAGCAATCAATATTCCTCTAAATGTCACGAAATTCATGTCTCTGTGGCTAAAGAAAATATAGTTTGAAATAGAGGAAATCTGAAAACAGAGATATGAGAATAAAGCTGTACTGCCAGTAACACAAACTGAGTTTACAAAGGGTAAACATAAGAAACAGATTAAAGTTTTATTATTTATTATTATACTATTACACTGTTGGATGCTTTATTCTGATTAGTCAGAAGGTGTTGATTAACAGCTCTTAACAATAGTACTACTAGGAAAATTACAGGTTTATAGTACTGATCTTTTCTATAGTAACAATGTACACCAAGACATGTATACCAGACGCTCCACATAAATGTATTAAAAATGTCTATATTTGGTGAAGTTTGGTAAAGTTGTATGCAACTTGGTGAAGCTGTATGCAAAAGTTTGGACACCCCCGCCCAAATTACTTATTTTAT